>NW_013665819.1:386809-403840 GCF_000517525.1 Limulus polyphemus | reverse complement strand
GTTTGTGCATTGAATTCGCAGATGTTGTTAATGCAAAACATGAGTCAGAAACAAAGGCACATGAGAGAAAAACCAAATTCGCGGATTTTTATGAATGATTCAAAAACCATTACAATACAAATTTTTTTAAAATAGGGCTATGTTCTGCAGAACAACAAAATAACATTTAAATATATATCGTTTGATTCCTGCGTATTTTACAAGTTCCTTTAAATTCCGAACTTTTCTCCTCAAATCTTGTTGTCTTGTGTATAGCTGAATTTTTACGATAACTTTTATGTTACAAAAATCACAGATTCAAACATCTACTATTTTTTATTTTCTCAACTATCATTTCCTCAAAAAAGGTAATTTTAATAACATGTACGTCCAGTAATCCTTATTAGGATAAGGCAAACTTGATTTAACTGTTTGAGCATCACTAGGCCTATTTCTTGGGTTGGTAGGCACGTTGTCACATCAGGAAAGATACATAAAATTTCTCCACTGACTTTGTATTGTGCATGTTGGTTCCATACTTTTTGTAGACGTTTGTATAAAAAGGTAAGTGCACTTTCACACCAGAAAAGCTCTCCCAGATGTATATGGGTTTGTTTACCATGCACAGGAAAACATCTACAAGTATTCATACAAAATAAAGCAAGTTAGCTACTACAAACAAAACATATAACTAAAGCACTGCAAGCATTTACATGAAACCAAAGAAGTAATTAATACATTACAAGTATTCAAACAAAACCTAACAAATTATTAAGGTACTAAAAGTATTGTATTCAAACAAAACATAACAAGTAATTAAGGTACTACAAGTATTGTATTCAAACAAAACCTAACAAGTAATTAAGATACTACAAGTATTCAAACAAAACCTAACAAGTAATTAAGGTACTACAAGCATTTATACAAAAAGAAACTACAAACATTCATAAAAAGAGAAATCAAGCAAGTAACTAAAGCACTATACCTGTTCGTAAAAAAACTAAGAGTAAATAAGGTACTACAAGTATTGTATAAAATCAAAAACAATCTTAAGCAATGCATATATTCATAGAATATCAAACACACAAGTAAAGCATTATAAGTGTACATACGAAAACAGTCAGGTAACTAAAACACTAAATATATTCATACAAAACCAAGCAAGTAATAAAGATACTACGTGTATTCATATAAAATCCAACACTAACTTAAGCGCTAAAAGTATTCATACAAACTCAAGCATGTAACTAAGACACTACATGTTCATACCAAATAAAAGATACAACTAAAGTGTTACACTTATTGATACAAAAAACTAAACAAGTAACTAAGGCACTACAAGTATACACACAAAACCAAAGCATAAATAAGGTTGTACAAAAATCAAACACATAATTGACTAAATGACTACAACTATTCATACAAAGAAACACGTAACAAACAACTAACAGTATTCGTATAAAATCAAGCACTAGCTTTAGCGCTTTGAATATTCCTGCAAACTCGTAAGTAAAGCACTACGAGCATTTCAAAAAAATCAAACACGCAAATAAAGCATTATACCTACTCACACATAACCAAACAAGTAATTAAGGCACTACAAGTATTCACACATAACCAAACACGTAACTAAGGTACTAAAACTATTTCCACAAAACCAAACAAGTAACTAAGGCACACTACAAGTACTCATACAAAAACAAGCAAGTTATTAAGGTACTAAGAGTATTCGGATATAACCAAACACGTATCTAAAGCACTAGAAGTTCTAATAGAACTAAACAAGAGACTAAAGCACTACAATTATTTATACTCGACCAAACATGTAACTAAAGCATTTGAAATATTCATACAAAAGCCCCCCCCCCTCAGTGGCCCAGCGGTATGTCTACGGACTAACAACATTAAAATCCGGGTTTCGGTACCCGTGGTGGGCAGAACTCAGATAGCCCATTGTGTCGCTTTGTGCTTAATTACAAACAAACAGACAATTCATACAAAAACATACGCGTAATTTAAACAGTACAGGTATGCATAAGAAGACAAACACGAAAATATAGTACTACAAGAATCCATAGAACACCAAACATGTAACTGAAACACTACAAATATTCATAGAAAACTTAACATGTAACTGAAACACTACAAGTATTCACACAAACACATAACCAAAGCACTACAAGTATTTAATTCTGGTGTAATGGTGAAAAACGTGTTGTTGTACATCTTTTAAGTTTTAAATCTAATGAGATGTTTAGGCCACAGCACAAAATTTTAAAGAGATAACCAAATTTTGTTTAAAAATTATATACAATATACATTCGTTTCAGTGATTTTCATCAAGAATATTTAAAAACCAGTAGGGGATATAAAATTCGACGATTAATAAATAAATTTGGGTGTAGTTGATTGTGTCAACCCTAAGTACCATCTCGCTTATGTTTGCGAGTATTTGTGATTGTGTCAACCCTAAGTACCATCTCGCTTATGTTTGCGAGTATTTGTGATTGTGTCAACCCTCGAGATGGTACTTATGGTTGACACAATCACAAATACTCGCAAATATAAGCGAGATGGTATTTAGGGTTGACACAATCACAAATACTCGCAAAAATAAGCGAGATGGTATTTAGGGTCGACACAATCACAAATACTCGCAAATATAAGCGAGATGGTACTTAGGGTTGACATAATCACAAATACTCGCAAACATAAGGGAGACGGTACTTAGGGTTGACACACTCACAAATACTCGCAAATATAAGCGAGATGGTACTCTTATGTTTAGGAGTATTTGTGATTGTGTCAACCCTAAGTAAAGTTTCGCTGACATTTGCACGAGTGCTTCTATAATCCACATCAAAAACACAATCTTTAGATACAATAGAAAATGAAATTGGCAAGCTACAAATTATGATTTATTGTATTTTCTCACAAGAAACTCATCTCTCGGTGAGTCGGCGGTAAGTTTACGGATTTACATCGTAAAAATCCGGGGTTCGATTACCCGTAATGGACATTATGTAGCTTTGCAGTAAGAAACAAACAGCAGCATAATATTTAAACAGCAGGCAACATTAAATAAATCATTAAGTAAGTTTATGAGAAATGTCCACTTGGTTGTTTTATTATCTGAAAACCTAAATAAAAAATCAAATGAGTAGCTTTGCTCTAAAAATTTAATGCAACACACAATCAAATTAATTAGATTAATGAGAACGGTACTTTTGAAGAGCAAAAGTACATATAAGGAAAATTAAACCTTCCTCTGATCTACCGTGCCCAGAGGTAGATCGCTTTGCGCGCGCCGACAGTGTAACTGTAGGGATAACTAGAAAATGTAAAATGTACACACACTCCAACTTGATCATCTGCTTTTATCCTTTTATAATACATTCAATGAAAATCTGGACAAGGGCATTTATCTATTTTACGGCCTTTATTCCGAAATACGAGCTTCTATTGCGTCATAGCGATGTAATTTGGCATTATCTAACAGTTTGCTTGAACACAAACTTCCTTGTTCTCCTTTTGTGTGTGTTTTATAGTGTCTTGAATCACTCAGGCCCTGAATTCTGTCTGCTCTGCTGCTTCTGAGGCCAGTCATTGTCTCAGACAGCAAGACCTCGTTAAGTCGCTTCTTTCTCCAGTGAACGACGGCTGCCAAGCTCGGTGATTACCTGCAATTAGAGCGTTACACTAGTCCTTGTTTCTTGGTCATCAATAGAGCTATCAAGTGGGGGGCCTACAACGATGCAAGCCCACAGTTTTGCCGACACAGTGTTATGGAACTTTGGTGTCAATAGCCAGAAGCACCACTTTGAAGGTACCTGTTCGTCATTCCAACAGTTCCATGTAATCTTGAATACTGATCGAACCACTCTTGGCAAGTTGCACCCAGTTTTGTTTTTATTACGTTTTATTGGCTTAGAAAACCGCATTTCACATCCAGTAAGTGCATGGCTGGAAGAATCTATGGAAAACAAAATATAACATACATACACATATATATATGTGTGTGTGTGTGTGTGATTGATATTCAAACAACCAAACTGCAAGAAAATTGTATTTGTAAAACACTATTCATTCACTCTGATATCAAACCTGATGAGGAGCTGTTGCTGGAAATTCTGTTGTTAAATCAAATAACAGCTTTCATTTCCTGGACGCGTGAATTTTAAAAAAGATTTCAAGTTGCACGAAAGTTATGTTTATGGAAAATCTGGAAATAGTGTTGTACTGAATGTTAAATTTAACAAAGTTATTGTGTTATGTCTAAATACGTAAATGACCCAATATTTATATATTTAAATACACGTGGTTTTTCGTGTGTGTTATTCCGGTTCTTATGTTTTTACGGCATTATTCTGAAGAACATTGCAAGATGAGAAACTAGTAAGAAATAAAATTTTTCTTAAAATGTTTATACTATTTCTGGAGAAATTAAATGTTAATTTTTTCTTTGTATAAACACACACCACATACACATATAGGCTAGTTATTCATTTAAATATATACATATATATAAGAACAAATAGTTATTCACGGAACAAAATAGTTATTGGACTGGAAAAAAATTAATCTCTTATATATGTGTATTTATAAAACAGTGTATAATTTTCCATTCAACAAAATAAAACAATCTATACAAATAATATTTCTTAATGCTCTTTTTACTGTATGAGTTTTTTGTGTTTCTTTTGTTGTTAAGTACAAAGCTTTATAATGAGCTATTTGTGCTATACCCACCCTATTTTTTATCGTAATAAGTCCTTAGACTTAAACTGAGCCACCGGGGCTGTTAGGAAAACAGCAGATTCCAAGTCAGTAGAGGTGAAAAAATTTTGCGAGTGGCTTTAAAGTTTCAGGTTACTTTAGAAATGCTTATTAGGTAAAACTGAAACGGTGTAACAAATACCAGTGTATTCATATGTCTCAAACGTTTAGGAACAATTCCTAGAAGAGGAAGAAAAAAAAACTGACACCGTTCCAATCAATTACTTGTTCAAACCCAAATCTAAGAACTATCCATGAAATTATATTTTTAAAAACCGTTACAGAAAATAAAATGGTAGAATTAGCCTATCAGAAGATAAAAATATAAATACATGTGAATATCTTTGACTATAACAGTTTATGTGATGCTATTGACAGTGTATCCCATGGTATTCAAGAAAAAACTGCATTCCACTGAAAGAAGCAAGATTCAAAGAATGGTGAGCCAGGAATATTATAACATCTTTAAAAGTATCCTATACTAGATGTACTTGCACAGGGTCACCGAAAGTGTTCTGTTTCAAGAATAAATAAAACTAAAATTAAGAGTAAAAAATATTAGTATTTCTTGCTTTTGAATTCATATGTTATGCTGTGTTGTAGCCTACAGAGTGCATAATTATTTTCGTGATTCATGGCCTGCACACGTTTTACTGACCTTACGACAGTACACACTGCAACGTTAAGCGTTCCTTATGACATGTAATTTTAGTGTCTACTGACTGATTGACAGACAACACACTACTGTATAGTGGTGCGAGTGGATAAAACAGGTGGCCCCTTCAGAAGGTTTTAGGCACCCTTTCGGGGAAACAAACTCAAGGAATGTTAATCCATGAACAATTCACAATACCTTTCAGACTCCACGAATGGTGAGACCAGAATATTGTAACCCCATTAAAGGTATACTTGCGCGGCTCAAGAATGGTGAGTCCTGAACAAATCATAATACATTTAAAAGTCTCCTAGTAAGGCTCAACTGTTTTAATTGTTTGTCTATTCCACATTTCAGTCGCTTAATTTGAATTTGCGGAGACTATAAATAATATAGAGAATAAAAGTAATGCACGCAGCTTCAAATTTTTGTTTGCTTTTTTTTTTTTTAGCGCAAAGCCACATTGAGCTATCTGCTTCGTCTACCGCGGGTAATCGAATCCCCGGATTTTAATGTTGTAAGTTCATAAACATACCACTGACCTACTGATGGAATTAAGGATCTGGGAACGGTGAACCACAAAAACGTCCAGCACTTTTAAGACTCTCCAGGCAAGACTCAAAGAAATATAAGTCTGGAACGACCATAACCTCTGTATATCTAGCTAAAGTTATCGTTTATTTTTCATCAATTTAATGGATTATTTTTAACGGGTCAAAATAAACAGGTGTACTTATGTAGCCGCCTATTAGCCAGACATTATACGAGTAAATTAAGCAACTCTACTTAAATAAAAAAGTGGGATATTAGGATAATTCGTATAAGTTTTTGAGATTTTTTTTTATTGTACAAGAACGTTTTTAAGTCTTCAACAAATTTGTTTATAACGAGACCATATACGTGAGAAACTAGGTTTATTGTAGCATCTGTAAGGCAATCGGTTTGTATGATTGTTGTAAGTGCTAAGCTGCACAACGGAATATCTTCCGTGTACCCACTGCAGGGATTTAATGTCGAATCTTAGCGTTATAAGTCCTCAAACTTACCGCTGAGCCTCGGGTAGCAAGGCAAGCGAATGTTTTAACATTTTGCAAAGAGCCACTTCACTTTCTTGTAAACATATCACAAGAGGGCGTGTTTACCTTATATTTGTTACTATTCTAAATAAACGAGGAAATCACCTCAGGTGGAAAAGTTTGTGGAACGAAAAAAATGAAACGAAAGCATTAAGTAGAATTTTAAAGAAATCCTCTGTTCTGTATAAATTTGAGTTTACCAATACGAAAGCGGCACATTTCTCCCTAGGCATTAATTTATTGTGAGTAGAATTAAGAATTAACTGTGAAATCCTTCAAAGAGACGTTTTCGTGCTGACTGAAATTTTTACATAAGCTTAATTGGCATCGTCTATCTGGTACTATGAGGTATCAGAAGTAACGAAGAACGATAAAGTAAAGAAGGAATTATTTCCAAATATTAGTCTAGAGAGGTAAAACTCCAGATAAGTAGGAGGAAGAGATTAGTGTGATGCACTGGCAGCGAAAACAAAGTTAGTTTAATTTCAGTTGAGACATTCTGAGTAGCAATGTTAAACACATCCTATATCAGTTCAAATAATCTAGACGTGTCGATTACAGTCCATTTTGGAAGTAAATTTATGAGGGTTTTAAACAAGATGGAACGTTGAGCAAATAATTACAGAATATAAAGAGAAAAACCTTTTCCAGATATACTAATGTTAAGACATTAGTTACGTTTTTTAGACTTATTTCTAATTTATTTCTAATAGGTCAAACTAAAATCGATGAATCTCTTTTACAACTATTTTATCGAAGTCATTACTGTTACTCTAAAAAAATACTGCTATTCGGAACTTTTTTTTTAAATGTTGCCTTCTCGCGATAGTAAGGAAAATGAATGTTAACTGTAAAGAAAGAAACGCGAATGGATTTTCTTTTTTGCAAAGTTTCATCAAACCAGTTTGTTCTAATAAATAAAAACAATCTATTATCACATTAAGAAGTTAATTCATGTGTGGAAGGGTAACAGTTTGTTAATTACACGTCAATTCTTTGTGTTTGTTTGTTTGTTTATTATTAAGCACGGAGCTACCCTATGGGCTTTCTTTGCTCTTCTCACCTAGGATATGGAAACCCGATTTTTAGCCTCATAATCCATCAGATTTAGCACGGAGCTACCCTATGGGCTTTCTTTGCTCTTCTCACCTAGGATATGGAAACCCGATTTTTAGCCTCATAATCCATCAGATTTAGCACTGAGCCATAGGGAGACTAATTTTTTTGTAAATTCTATATTATACATTTTGGGATGAACACCGGAAAGTTAAGAGTAATTTATTTCCTTCATAATTATATCTTTATGAAATGGTGTGCAAATACAACCAACAAAAAGTTAATAATAATGTAATGGAAAATAGATTTTAAAATATACCCTGCATTTCAAGAGCGACGGTGGCAATAAAAATCAGTTTTCTATAATGTATAATACATTGTGCCGTATTTAGAAAGTCAGATAAAAGAATCCGTAATCAAGCGACCAATTTTAACTACTCGGGTTTCGATATAATGATATGATATACGATGCTTAATAGTTGATCTGATTCTTAAAAAAATGATCTTTCCCCATTTATTAAGGGGTTTTTTTTAAACAGATGTGCTCTTTGAATCTCTGTTATCAAAATCTCGATTATTCTAAGCATGATGTACTTTGGATCTTGAAAACTAATTTAGAATATTTTTTATAAAGAAAGTAGAATTTTAAAACATTGATCTAACTGATTTTTCAAATTATTTTAATTATAATGAGAGCGTCATTAGTATCATTTGGAGAAAATAGAGAAAACAGGACGATAAATCTTTTAGTGATATATGTGAATAAGGACGATAAATCGCTTTTAGTGATATATGTGAATAACGACGATAAATCTTTTAGTGATATATGTGAATAAGGACGATAAATCTTTTAGTGATATATGCGAATAAGGACGATAAATCGTTTAATGATATATGTGAATAAGGACGATAAAGCTTTTAGTGATATATGTGAATAAGGACGATAAAGCTTTTAGTGATATATGTGAATAAGGACGATAAAGCTTTTAGTGATATATGTGAATAAGGACGATAAAGCTTTTAGTGATATATGTGAATAAGGACGATAAAGCTTTTAGTGATATATGTGAATAAGGACGATAAAGATTTTAGTGATATATGTGAATAAGGACGATAAAGCTTTTAGTGATATATGTGAATAACAGGAATTATATTATTTTTAAAATTAACCAAGGAATGACGAAGTTGATACGAATTTGTCGACTAGAAAGTTCATGTAAAAAATTCTCTACATTTCTTAATTTGTGAAGCTGGTTTGTTTACAGTAAATTTTATACAGTAACATTTCCATAGTTTTACACTTTTTACTATTCTAATATTACAGGTAAATCAATAAAGTTCATGTAAAAAATTATCTACATTTCTTAATTTGTGAAGCTGGTTTGTTTACAGTAAATTTTATACAGTAACATTTCCATAGTTTTACACTTTTTACAATTCTAATATTACAGGTAAAACAATATATAAGTGACACGTATAAGATAGACTAAAATATTGTTAGTTGGAGAACAAAATTTAAGTGAGAACCAATTTTAAAATTAAACTAGTTTAAATCCTTATATGTTTTATGCTATATATGTGTTTTATCTTGAGGTTCTACAATTGATAACCTCTTGTATTGTCATCAATCAGACATGTCCTGTTCTAAATCTCTTTATCATAGAGACTTACATATTAAAACCTGAAAATATGGACAGAAATACTGCGTCATTATTTAGAGTTGCTATTTCCCTCTTACGTCAGGAAATTGATCTTAGGGAATAGTCAAATAGATACAGGTTTGTCGTGAGACAATCGGTCAAATTTACTTGCACGAATACCTCTCTAAAATGACTTCAGATAGTGATAATCGGTTTGTTGCATTTTCTTTCTTTTGCTTGTCATGAACTACGAAGTTTGAGTAAAACTTGTATTTACTCATTTTTGAATCCAACAAATAGACTGTAAACATTAAGTATGTTTGGCATAGTTGACGTTAGAGAGCATCTTATTTCCCCAAGATTCTCTCTGTTTAACATTAATCTCTCGTCTTAGGTATGCTCATCAATCAGTTATTCTGTTAAATATCAGTTGTGTGTAAAACTAAAGGAATTGTCCCAATAAAGTAAAACAAAAACATAAAAAAGTCACAAGAATAACCATAGTTTATTACCAACAGCAGAAATATTTGATGTTAAGCTCTAACTACGATTTACTCATGTAGATAAATATTTTCTCACGCATTTAATAGATATCTCGCTGAATCAAATAACCATTTTGTTGCTAAGGAAGTTGTTTCTCCTACATTCGTAAGTATTTACTGTCATGTTTTTCTCTTTATAAATCTAATAAAAATACGATAGCAAATTTGGTTTCTTGCATAGCATGCTGTCAATCTGTTTCCAAAACGTAAGCTCCCCAGTGGCACAGCGGTATGTCTGCGGTTTTACAACGTTAGAAACCGGGTTTCGATACCCGTGGTGGGCCAATATATAGCCCAATGTACTTAACTACAAACAAACAAACTAAAACGTAAAGGTCCAAAAATTTGTATGTTATTATTTGAAAACATTGTTCTCTTTATAGTTATTTTCATCCAATTATTTTAATACTTTATTACGAAACAATAAGATATAAATGTGTTCGTGGTGCATGATGTCATTAATAATAATATTATCTGCTCAAGTCGTCTTTTGTAGAAGGGTCCAACAAGTATTAAATAAACACAGGATATTATGACCTTGTTTTTTCGGCACATCACAGAACACTAAGGCTATAAACGATGTTGATGCTTTAGAAAGCAAAGTATGTATGCCTACTGTTGTCCTTTGTAGATCCGTACAAGAATTCATATAAACTAATCTGTTCAGTCAATAGATGGCGCGGCTTGTAAAATGAAGTCGTGTGTTTTTCATTTGGTTGGTTTGTTGTTTAGTGCAAAGGAACACAATAGGCTAACTGTGCTCTGTCCACCGCGGGTATAAAAACCCAATCTTTAGCGTTATAAAACCTCAGACTTACCGTTGAGTCGTCGAGGGTATTTTAATTTAGTATGATGGCGTTTGGAACATCTATCTATCTATCAGTTTCAGAGCAACATGTCAAACTTTCCTCTCATCAATCATTAAATGTAACTATTGTTAGAATATTATTAAATACCTTAATCAAATTATAGGCTATTTTTTCACCATAACAATGAATAGCATATTGTTATTGTGACATCATGACATATATATATATCTTGTTAAACTGATCATGAATCACACATATTGTTACATAACAATATAGGTCTTATCCTAGTCAAAGCATGGATTACATATTGTTTGAACAATATAGAATATATTGTCCTAGTCAAACCTTAGACAACATATACTTTTAATACAATCTAGAAGACCTTGTCAAAGTGTGAGTGAATTGCTTGCAGTGGGCGAAAAACAGCTACATTTTAGCTAAATAATGAATTACATATATTATTGTAATACTACAATACTCTAGAAAAATACAAGGAAATGAGTTGTTCTTACCAAATAATGATATTTTCATAGATTTATTTTTGCCAGAAAAGTATAAACAACCAAGATAAAGATCTTCTAAGAGACGAGTTTTTGCAACATAAAGAATATTGTGATTAAAGACCTTTTCATCTGTCACTAGCTAATACCCTAACGAGAGTGCTACTCTTCTTGAAAGTCTCATATAAACGGTGATGGAAAAAAGAGTAGTTACTCAATATCATGTTCCATTGTATACTGTCATTTTCGACTGTCTGTAAAACAGAAAATTAGAAGGCCACGTCAAAAAGAAAATCTAATTCAAGTTATGGCAAGTAACAAAATACTACGACACTTTTCTTTACGGTAGGTAATAACAAAGTCACTGTTTTCAGTCTTGAAAAGAAACAGTTCCCCTTTCAGTTGAAGTAAATTAGACCTGTAGGAGTAACAGTTTTGGAAGTTACTTACAGTCTAAATAAATCGAGGGTACAGTAATGTATATACAGTAAGTTTTAATTTTTTTTCGATAGAGAAGTTATAGAATGATTTGTTTCCTTCCCGGTATCTTACCACAAGTCGAGTTCGAAGCGAGTTTGAGCCAGTCTTACGTTAAGTCAAATGCTGAAATAATGAAATCTCTTACGGAAGGTCGCTTCAGATGCAGATAATGGGCCTTCCTTAATGACCGTGATCTAGGCGTCTTCTTGGCGTTAAGAACGACTCTCAGCAGTTGAAAAGTTCCTACTAAACGATGGATGATAAAGTATGTTTGATATCGCTTTTACTAGCCCATTTATCTATTAGGCCGTCGAACGTTTTTATTTCATGCTAAACACGAGTCAACCCGACGAGGCGCAACATTCAGAAGACCTGAAATGAGGAAAAAAGAACTGTGTATGTGGGTTTTGAGAGTAGACGAGCTTTGAAAATAAATGATTTGTCGGATGTTCATCAGAAGAAACGTAATCAGAGAAGTAAGGATAGGTGTTAACTACTGAGGAAACAATGCATTGATGCATCAATCACCTAGATACTCTCGCATCAAGTGTTGTCTTATCAGAAAACTCGTTGCTCACTCGTCGCTTTGCACTGAGTTCCAACACACTTTCATAAGATCGTCAACCACTCATGCATGGAAGGAAAAACATCCATTAAGAGATTTAACACATAAATTATTATCTTTCGCTAAGCTTGCTGTACTGCTTCTAACGTGATAAGTATTCTTAATCTATGCAAATACATCAGTTACTGTACTAAACATGGTCGCTGAAGATGGAGATAAATGATGGTTTTTAAAAGTTACTCCTATATACTTTTTTTGGCTTTATGACCCATACAGTCTAAATTATTGGATAGTTTTGGAAGTTAATATATATATATGTATATATGGGGCCACATTTATGAAATAGTTCCAGAATCGTAACAGCTCTTACTTCACTTTTACTTAAATATCAAGTGTTTGGATTTTATTTCTGGCGACACCTTACACATTGGGCTGTTTTGTTGTTTTTAAGCCCAAAGCTACACATTAGGCTATCTGTGCTCTACCCACCATGGGTATCTAAGCCCGATTTCTATCGGTATAGTCCTGCTGACTTATCGCTGAGGCACTGGTGAGCCACGCATTGGATAAAATTAAAAAGTTATTTGTTTTGTTTATTGTTAAGCACAAAGTTACACAACGGGCTGTCTGTGTTGTGCCACAACTAATATCTACACCCGATTTTTAGTGTTATATTACAACAGACTTACCGCTGAGCCACTAGAAAGCGAATGAAAGACAGAAATAAAGCAAATACACTGTACTTTCTATCTAAATTTCCAAAGATAATGTTCGTAACTAAGTAGTTTCTTGTTTTACAAACTCAGTAAACAGTTTTCTAAATAAATAACGTGCGAGAATCTGATCCAAAGATACAGCATGTAGTTAGTTGCAATATGTATAGATATAAAATGTTTATGAAATTATGTAGAAAAATATATGTTAAAAGTCGTTCCACTTTCACAAAGGACAGTTTAATTAAATTTAACCAAAACATTTTACAAGTACAATCACAACCACTTTAGAACAAAAAGGTCAGCCATATAGAGACTGAATATAAAAAATAAATAAAGTTATAAAAAAGAGCAAGTCCTGTAAAATATAATGTAAAAAGTGGGAAAGTTAAACAAAAGAAATTTTGGGAATAAGTCTCCCTTTTTTATTTTCTTGTTGCTGCTTGTTCCAATTGTAATGGAAAAACAAAGAGAGGCTAAGTTTTCCCATTTTCTTCTTGGTTAACTTACCCACTTTTACATTAAATCTCTACTGGGCTTGCCCCTTTATATAACCTGGCTCATATTTTGACATAATTTGTATCTTTTATTCTAACTTGGCTCTTTTTTTATACATGGAAATGATCAGATATCACTACTTCTTGTTTTAAACTTAATGAGATGGATGATACGTGACCTAAAGTCTGCCTACCCAAGAAGAGGTGTTGAAAAGGAGATGAGGGACCGACTAAAAGTATTTCCATGAGAAGGATGATAGGGTGATGCTTCTTCCATCCCATGCAGTAAGTAATATGCAGACACGAAACTGTTGTTATTGGTACAGAAAACTGACGGACTTTTAGCCTTTGTATGCATTACACGTCTTGTGTATGAGAGAAGTAAAATATGTATACTGACAAGTCTTTATTACAACAATAGAATGTCCTGAGTGAAACATAAATAAGGACCACATTTACTACGCTTGAAGGTTTTTAGAAATTGGAAGTTATTGCTGTACATTACACTACCAGAGCATATTCCCAGGCTGAGCTTGTTGCCTTGAAACTTTTGATGCTAAATTCCGTGCATTTTTTCAGTGAGCCAGGATCAAACAGCAATGTTTCTTCTAAATAATTTACTAAATTGCAGCCTTTCATTTGTCAAGAGTACGGTATAAAAGCAGGTTTGAGTCAATTAAATACTCTTCTCACTGCTGATCACCAAAAAGAGAAACGTAGGACAGTATGAGTTTTTTTTCTCGTTTTTTTGTGCTGATGTCCTGTACAAGCACAGATGTAGAATCAAGCACGAGCTGAAATTTGAAAAAAAAAAACAATGTCAGATATCCCAGTATTCCAAACCATTCTCTCAGGCTGGAAGTATGAAAACCTCATAAATTATCGGATGGGTCGGACGAATTACTTTTTTAGGTTCCCACAACTTATGAGATCGTCTCCCTGGCTCAAAAAGATACGTATTATCCAAGCTAATGATGATGAATTGGGTGATGTACTACCAGTGGTGGCTGCTTCGGAAGGTGAAGATGAATAGATGGATATACTTCTGTTGTTGGCCCGACATAGTCAGGTGGTTAGGACGCTTGACTCGCAATCTGAGGGTCGCGGGTTCGAATTTCTTCCCACCAAACATGTTCGTCCTTTCTGCCATGGGGGCGTTATAATGTTACGGTCAATCTCACTATTCTTTGGTAAAAGAGTAGCCTAAGTGTTGACGGTGGGTGGTGATGACTAGCTGCCTTCTCTCTAGTCTTTCACTGCTAAATTATGGACGAGCCCTCATGTAGCTTTGCGCGAAATTCGAACCAAACACTCTTCTGTCGTGATTAGACATAAAAACATGGTGTAAACTTCCGACGTATAGTCATAATATGTCTATTCAATTTGTTTGTGTATTATTTATTTTCCAGTACCTAACTTACAGCGTTTAAGATGTGAGTAAATGCTTGCAGTGACAAATCTAGCTTGAAAGCAAACTGTTTACAGCTAATTTCATGCATTAATGTCGAGCTGTAAAGCTTGTAATGAACAAGGTATGTGTTTTTTTTTGTAATTAAATAAATAAAATTCAATGTTTGCTAGCTTAATTATTACAGTGTGAAAATCTTATCAAAGATTAATTCTGTAGAAATGCATTTCTTTTTTTCGAGATTCATATGAGATGTTATTTCAAGCTTAATAAGCTAAACTTTATCATAATAGAAAACCTTTAAAACAGGACTCGGTATAATTTGCAAACATTATATGGTACTTTTTTACACTTTATTTTCCTATACCAATGATATAATTGATTTATTCTCTATTCCTAGATGTGATGCTTAATCCTTTCGATAAGTATAACGTACAAGAATCTTAATTCGTAAACTCATAAAAGCCTGCATAATTTGTTCCACGGAAAACATGAAATGGAATACACATTCTGAAGCTTTAATCTGCTAATATTCAGAAAAGTAGTTGGCCTGCTGTATTTTGATCAAGACTCTAACCTAGCACGGTTCGATTAGCTTGACGAACTCGCCTCTAATCGATAAATGTTTTATTATTCAACACATCCTTGGCTATAGCTATACAGATTACAGCATCTTTGTTATAAAAATTATACTTCTAGAATTCAATTTATTGTTCAAATGACACTCACACACACAGAGTTTTTTAGCGAGAAGATGGTTTGTGAGTAATTTCAAAATAAGCGCATTTTAATGTGAACGTTTTAAAATTAATTATTATAAATATGCTATGCGTTTGAATGAAAAACGTTTGTTTGTTGAATATCTTGCAAAGCTACGCAAGGGCTATCTGCGCTAGCCGTCCCTAATTTTGAAGTGATAGACTGGAGGGAAGGCAGCTATTTCACCCACCGCCAACTCTTGAGGTACTCTTTTACCAGCGAATAGTAGGTTGGCCATCAAGTTACTACAATCGCATGGTTGAAAGGGCGAGTATATTCAGCGACGGGTTTTGATCCAAACGCCAGCAGGTTTCGAGTCGAGTGTCCAAACCACCAGGCCATGCCAGGGCGAAATTAAAACGTAAGATAAAAAAATTGACAAACAAACAACTGATACGAAGCATCAAAAACTAAAAACCAAATAACGACTTACTGCTGTCAGTTACAAATAACGACTTACTACTGTCAGTTACAAATAACGACTTACTGCTGTCAGTTACAAATAACGACTTATTGCTGTCAGTTACAAATAACGACTTACTGCTGTCAGTTACAAATAATGACTTACTGCTGTCAGTTACAAATAACGACTTATTGCTGTCAGTTACAAATAAGACTTACTGCTGTCAGTTACAAATAACGACTTACTGCTGTCAGTTACAAATAACGACTTACTGCTGTCAGTTACAAATAACGACTTACTGCTGTCAGTTACAAATCCAAAACAGAAAATTCAAATCTAGTTGAAAGAGTTACACATCTATTTACTGACTCGAATACACAATTTAAACATTTAAACTAACAAACCTACATTTCTGTATTCATATTTGAGATTACATTCTTATAACGAAAATTATATTTCATTGTGCAACCAGAGAATGTCTGAATATTATATTTCAATGTAATGCCAAAGAATGTTTGAAAACTCTATTTCACTGTGCAGCTAAAGAATGTCTGAACATTCTATTCATTGTCAGCCAAATATTGTCTAAATCTTCTATTCATTCCAAATGTTGTCTGAATATTGTATTTATTGTGCAGCCAAAGAATGTCTGGATATTCTATTCATTGTGCAGCCAAAGAATGTCTGAATATTCTAGTCATTGTCAGCCAAATGTTGTCTAAATATTCTATTCATTGTGTAGCCAAATATTGTCTAAATATTCTATTCATTGTGTAGCCAAATGTTGTCTGAATATTCTATTCATTGTCAGCCAAATATTGTCTAAATATTCTATTCATTAAGTGTAGCCAAATGTTGTCTGAATATTCTATTCGTTGTCAACCAAATGTTGTCTGAATATTCTATTTATTGTGCAGCCAAAGAATGTCTGGATATTCTATTCATTAAGTGTAGCCAAATGTTGTCTGAATATTCTATTCGTTGTCAGCCAAATGTTGTCTAAATATTCTATTCATTGTGTAGCCAAATGTTGTCTGAATATTCTATTCATTGCCTGCCAAATGTTGTCTGAATATTCTAGTCATTGTCAGCCAAATGTTGTCTAAATATTCTATTCATTGTGTAGTCAAATGTTGTCTGAATATTCTATTCGTTATCAACCAAATGTTGTCT
>NW_013665819.1:383287-386371 GCF_000517525.1 Limulus polyphemus | reverse complement strand
AATGTTCTATTCGTTGTCAGCCAAATGTTGTCTAAATATTCTATTTATTGTGCAGCCAAATGTTGTCTGAATGTTCTATTCGTTGTCAGCCAAATGTTGTCTAAATATTCTATTTATTGTGCAGCCAAATGTTGTCTGAATGTTCTATTCGTTGTCAGCCAAATGTTGTCTAAATATTCTATTTATTGTGCAGCCAAATGTTGTCTGAATGTTCTATTCGTTGTCAGCCAAATGTTGTCTGAATGTTCTATCTGTTCTCAGCCAAGTGTTGTCTAAATATTCTATTTATTGTGCAGTCAAATGTTGTCTGAATGTTCTGTTTCAGTGTGTAACGACAGAATGTTTGATTTTCTACTAAATAAATGCAGCTATTCTTTAATCTTTACCGTTTATTGGTGTTTTTTATGTTCTTTATCGAATCTCTATGTTTTTTCATTACACGCCTCCTTCATCAGGTTATGATGTTGTTATTAGCTCGTGTCATTTGAGACGTGTAATATTTCAAATCCGAGTCTGAAGTCCAGCTGATGAATATATTTCTCTAAGATTATGATGAATCGCTCTGTCGTGTTTGGAATGCATTTAAATGGTTTGTTTGTCAAAAAATACGAATCATAACTACTTCTCCTGAATGTTATCGATCACAGATGGGTTCTAATTTTTTACTTCATTTCTTATACTTAAGATGTATTAAAATATTGCTAAGAACCTTGAACGGGCTAACTTTGCATCAGAAATGAATACTAGAGAATATTCCTTATTTCTAGCTTTATTTAGTTTGCTTATGATGAATGGAAATAGCGAGATAGAATTGAAAACTCTGAAGAATTAAAAAATATGTTAAATATAAAAATATTGCCGTTAACCTCAAGCTTAGTGTTTAAGAGCTTCCAACATCATCAATAAGTTTATGTTTAACATTATATTTGTTGGTTAAAACATTAGAAACACCAGCTTTACCACACCGAGAACCTATATCATTTTTGCATATCAATTTCAACTGATAAAAAGTAGCTTTTACCCTTTGAAAAGGTTGTTCCTTCACAATCTTCATACAGAACAAAGAGAAAATAACGAAATCTATAGTATGCTGGAAACAGTACAAAGCCAAGAGAAGGTTATTGTCTTAAACGATTGGTGTTTTCACAAGAGAGTATAGTGAACTACCTTCATGTAGAACAAGTACAATCGATGGAACAAACACCGCCGAAGCTCGAGTAGTATTGTCTCTCGGTACGGGTGGTATTCTTCTTGTTTCCGTAAGGAGCGAGAAAAAACGGCAGTTAATCAGAACAACTAACGAGTAAATTCCTATGAGATAGGGCGTTTCCAATGTAAAAACCTTGCCAAAACCTATCTATAAAACAAGTGTAAGCTATTCCAGTACATGTTACTTATTCCGAAGTGTATTTTAAATTATGTGGATTTAAGCACGCTATTTTTAAAGTTTTTTTTGCTGGTACATAGTATATTATAATATATGTTATTCTATCTCTATATCTTTTATATATTAGTAATTTTCTCAAACGTTTCTATTGTTTCAAAGTGAAAATGGTGAATTTAATAAATTAAAAATAATTTAGATTTAAAAAAATGGTTATTCATAAGCTACTATAAATTGATAATCTGCTAAACCAAAACACAACTTTTTATCAGGCACGTGGTAGCACTGCCTATACAGGGATGGCTCGGATTGTTCATGGAAGTGGTATTTTAATTATCTCCTTAATAGGTCATCAGAGATTTACAATACTATACAGTGTTTTCTTTTATAACAATATTTATGTAATTACTGAGACACAAGTTCTGGGATTGTTTGTAAATATCATAGCAAAAAGTTTGAATTTCTTGTTCTTCTTTCCTCTGCTTCATTTTTTATTACATGATAACTAAAAAAACCAAAACAATTGTATTAACTAATTTCATTGAGTTTACACAGTTTCAAACGGAGTATCTTCTTTTATAAGTATTATTAATAACTAGTAGTAATTTAAAAAAAATCATAATTCTAGTGTAAACGATATTATCATTACACCTTGAAGTTAGCTTTCTTACAGAAATTTGATGTTCCCTTAAAAAGATTAAGTACAAAGAGAAACAGGAATTACCAGCCAATAATAGATAAACAATAAACGTTACAGTTGGAACCTCATTGTTCTAAATACAATGGTTATAAATACAACCTTTCTGTGTCTATTGAAACACCGTATTAAAAAACAAGCAAACAACTAAAGAAAAATCTTTTCAAAAAAGTTTTTCTTTACCTAAAGATTATGAACTCCAAAACTAGTTAGTGATTGTACAAACTTTGAAATGCACATTATTTTACGATACTTTATTCACAAATACTCGATACGAATTTATAACTGATTTTCTTCTCTTTTTCTGTTTGTCTCAAGATATGTTGTGAAACTAAAGGAAAGAAAAATACATAAAAATATCATGAACTGATCCCATTAATTTTAATAGGGCTTGATGTTAAATTTTGCTTTGTTTCCAACTGGTCCCAAGCTTATTGACGAAGAATGACTTAGCTTGTAGTTAGTTCTACGATTACTAACGAAAGATGAGGTCACCTTCAACTGGTCCCAAGATTACTGACGAAGGATAACCAACTCTTCAGCTAGCCTAAGTCAGTAAAATGAGCTGACACTAAAGATGTTTTTCTCTATTTTTTTCATAAAACACCACAACTAACTGTTCTGTTAAAATGTTGGCAAAAATTAAGATACAAAAAAGGAATTTATTACTCAATTTTTATGACGAAAAAGAAATATCACTGTATTGAATTCTGTTAACCCTACCTGCTGTTTTATCTAACTACGGTACTAATATGTATTGAATTCTGTTAACCCTATCTGCTGTTTTATCTAACTACGGTACTAATATGTATTGAATTCTGTTAACCCTACCTGCTGTTTTATCTAACTATGGCAATAATATGTATTTAATTCTGTTAACCTTACCTGCTGTTTTATCTAACTACGGTACTAATATGCATTGAATTCTGTTAACCCTACCTGCTGTTTTATCTAACTATGGCAATAATATGTATTTAATTCTGTTAACCCTACCTGCTGTTTT
>NW_013665819.1:378908-382372 GCF_000517525.1 Limulus polyphemus | reverse complement strand
TTAAACTATATGTGTTCTATCTAGCTATAATAATCTGTGTTAAACTATATGAGTTCTATCTAGCTATAATAATCTGTGTTAAACTATATGTGCTCTATCTAGCTATAATAATCTGTGTTAAACTATATGAGTTCTATCTAGCTATAATAATCTGTATTAAACTATATGTGTTCTATCTAGCTATAATAATCTGTGTTAAACTATATGTGTTCTATCTAGCTATACTAATCTGTGTTAAACTAAATGTGTTCTATCTAGCTATACTAATCTGTGTTAAACTATATGTGTTCTATCTAGCTATAATAATCTGTGTTAAACTATATGTGTTCTATCTAGCTATACTAATCTGTGTTAAACTATATGTGTTCTATCTAGCTATACTAATCTGTGTTAAACTAAATGTGTTCTATCTAGCTATACTAATCTGTGTTAAACTATATGTGTTCTATCTAGCTATAATAATCTGTGTTAAACTATATGTGTTCTATCTAGCTATACTCATTTGTATTAAATTATATGAGTTCTATCTAGCTATACTAATCTGTATTAAACTATATGTGTTCTATCTAGCTATAATAATCTGTATTAAACTATATGTGTTCTATCTAGCTATAATAATCTGTATTAAACTATATGTGTTCTATCTAGCTATAATAATCTGTGTTAAACTATATGTGTTCTATCTAGCTATACTAATCTGTGTTAAACTATATGAGTTCTATCTAGCTATACTAATCTGTGTTAAACTAAATGTGTTCTATCTAGCTATACTAATCTGTGTTAAACTATATGTGTTCTATCTAGCTATACTAATCTGTATTAAACTATATGAGTTCTATCTAGCTATACTAATCTGCGTTAAACTATATGAGTTCTATCTAGCTATACTCATTTGTATTAAACTGTACGAGTTCTATCTAGCTATACTAATCTGCGTTAAACTATATGTGTTCTATCTAGCTATAATAATCTGTGTTAAACTATGTGTGTTTTATCTAGCTATACTAATCTGTGTTAAACTATATGTGTTCTATCTAGCTATAATAATCTGTGTTAAACTATATGAGTTCTATCTAGCTGTACTAATCTGTATTAAACTATATGTGTTCTATCTAGCTATACTAATCTGTGTTAAACTATATGTGTTCTATCTAGGTATACTAATCCGTGTTAAACTATATGTGTTCTATATATCTCTTCTTTAACTGTGCTAATCTGTATTGAATTATATTAACCCTAACTATATTTTCTCTAACAATGTTCATGTGTGTGAAATTCTGTTAATCTTAGATATTTATTTTTTAACAACGTTAAGCTCTTCTATATAAGTACTTTTCACGTCTCAACGTTATCTCAACTGAATAATAAGCAAGACGTCAAGACGAAATAAGATCTTTGGATCACGGTCGCAAATTACACAGTTTATCTTTGTTTTTTCATGTGAATCGAATTTTAAGACCAATATTGATAGGTGCTCATTATCATGGATAAAGTTTCATTATACTGTACTTAGACTAGTTCTAATGACGTATATAAATAAAAAGCCCAAAAATTAATTAAAAAAGGCTGTTACAGAGAATATTTTCTCCTTGTGTTCATAATGTAATTTGTTTAAGCAAAATAACTTGAAAATTTAGACAGCATTAAATTTATAGTGGGTAACTAGTAGGTTACTAATTTATAATATGATCATATATGAGTTTTTTGTTGTTTTTTATTGGATAAGAACCGAGACTCACTACTACTTTATCCTGTGCAGTAGGCCTAAAAGAGCTTAATTGTACTTTATGCTTATTGATAGGGTTTCAGATTTCAGTGACTCACTCATTCTGAAGCTTCCCGGTGGCTTTTAGCGAAGATTTAAAGTTATTAAGCTCTATTTAGTTTTATAAATTTACCGAACCTATAAAATCGAGCATAACAAAAACGAACTACTCTCAAGTGTTAGACTTGTCGTGCAGAGTTTTCAAAACGAGCTTCGAATAAGCATTCTTTACTAGTAGAATCCAATGGAAATTACGGCACCGTTTCTTGAATTAAGCATAATAAAGGGGGACAAAAAATAAACCTCTATTTTAAACACATTGCCCAGAAAGTGATTTCCTCTTATACGATCATTCTTTTAAATTAGTGTGTAACTTCAAGTGTAATAATCAAGAATACAAAAATCTAAAATATTCTTCCTTCAAATTCTAAATCAAGTTTATATAATTTCCACGTCACTAAAACTCTGGAATCATATTAGATGCTTTTATTCATATATGGGAAAAATATTTCTGTGTTGTACATTACCCGAAAAAAAGAGGGCGTTCAGTTAGTAACTGTCTTGGTAGGATTCATAATAGCTTTCTAGTAATATGTTTTTCATGCCTTAAGAGGTTATGCGAATAAATACTTTAAAATATTGTTGGGTGTCTCCACGTTAGGTTATTGTGAAGGATTATCAGGTGTTAACCAAACAAATGTGATTAATAACAATAATAATAACGTTTGCGGTGATAATCAGAGCTGAAAACTTGTAAATTGGTTTAACATCGGAATATATTACATTTGTGAGCAAAAAACTTAATCAATCAAAATTGCAGATTTTTTTCTAGAATTCAAAGTAAAGTCGACTCAAAAGTAAGAAGAAAAAAAGAGGGAACAAAACTGTATGGAGGTAGCAATAAATCAAATCATTGACTCCTAACGTAAGCATGTCATTCAAGGTACAAAACTCCAGATGTTTGAACTTGAAGTAGCCACGCTGAGGATGTAAAGCTTAATGATTGCTACACGTACTGGCTTGGCATTTCTCTGATGAACTAAGTCGAAAAAACCACAGCTGAGAGGTCACAAAGAATAAGGCATCCAAACTTCCTCCGGACCACGGTTTCAGACAAGGCTTTATTTGGTCGAGTGGAAACTTAAGGACGTCGTGCTTGTATTTAACTATAGGGGACGCTGTGCCTTTATGAAACTGAACTGCCTATGTTGACTGTGTTGCATTTCGTTTCATCAAAACACAACATATAGATAGCCAATGAAAATATAGATAACATAACTTCATAATTTTTCTCTTCAGGAAACCGGATGAGCAAAATACAGGTTTACGGAATTAAAAAAAAAGTATTAACTGACATTTTTTTGTGCTCTGGGAAATGAAATTCTTAACTGACTTTTTTTTATCTGATAAATGAAATTCAATTATGGCACCAATTCAAATGAGAATGAAACATTAATGAGCTTTAACTTGTTCTAATACTAAGTTAATTTCTCATTAAAAACCCCCAAAGAAGCTCTTATATAAATATATATATATTACAAAATTAAAAAGTGTTTATGTGTTTGTTATTAGTTTAAGTATTGGGCGTGTAGTCATTTTCGCGCAAAGCTACAAAAGGATAAGACAGGCTTGCGAATTTAAACTTCATAAAAGTTGTTTTGGTTTTAATAACGGATTTTCCATAATTCAGCTACGCAGA
>NW_013665819.1:368390-377978 GCF_000517525.1 Limulus polyphemus | reverse complement strand
TTTTATAAGGACTTATACATAACGTAGACTGATAAAAATTTAAAAGAAGAAAAACATATCGAAATAAAGATTATTTTCCCTCCTTTAAAACTCGATATTTGCTTTTCTTATTTTTCTGATTAACCTGAAAACTCTTGTCTGATGGACTATCCATAACTATCACATGACACATGTCACAGTAGTTGTATATGTTATTCGTAATGTTGACTGATGCCGGTGTATAACAAGGAAGAACTAACGGAACTAAGACTGTCTTCCCTTTTTTAAAACTCGATATTTCTGGTACAAATTGTTTGGACAATGAAAATGTTTTTGTACACTTTCATGGTGTGAACGTGTTTTACTTGAGGTTAGAACTAACTACATTTTTTGTCTTCTGTGCTTGTTCGATAAAGGTTTTATCTATATGAGAACTGTTATGGCTTAGAATGCCTCTTAACGTGTTAGTCAGTACATACATGAATGGGTAACTTAAGCTACGTTTTACTTAAAATGTCTAAAACATAAAGATAATCTGTGCCTGTAATATTTCCATCGAACATATTCTATTTAATCAAGCTAATCAGAGTATCGAGTTTAAGTTGCGAGTTTAAATTTCAGAATTATTTCAGCTTGAGTTTCAAATATGCTATAAAGTTGTAAGTTTTAAAATAATTCATAATAATTCTGGTTTCGCTGTATAACATTTAAGTGTATAACAAAAGCAAGTTATACAGGGACTTCACTTTGTTTTTAAATCTATGCTTAGCGCGAATAACTGCTTCTTCAAAAGGTAGCTTTAAATTGGTTTTAGTTTTGTTAAAAATATCCACGAAATTATAAGTTATAATGCGAATTTATATTTAAGTATGTTACATGGTTCTTAAAATAGTTATAAAAGACAAATTTTCAATGAACATTAAAAACACGGTAATACCAGTGATACAGTATGAAGCAACATAGTATATATTTTACTGTAAAATACCATACTCCAGTTGTAGCTGTCGGGATGGTTCTGGAACTACAGCCACGTGATATACGGGCATCTGTCCTTTACATAAAAACAAGCCGCTCTAGTCGTGCTTGTAAAATGCATCAAACACTTGTTCGATTGTTGGATGTGTACGTTACCTTTCTTTTTGAAGAAAATTATACATACAGAAAGATTCAACATATCGAAAAATGAAAGTCATCATTGTTCTTCATGCATTAGATCGTTTCGGCTCCGAAGCTACAGCCCAAGCCAGGCAGGACTAACGCTTTCATCGGCAAAGTCAAGGTTATGGTTATTAAACAAATAAAGCCACCGCGATGAAGTTGGGTACATAACTTATGGTAACGAGATGATAAATTAGGAACTTGAAGCGGACGAGGACTCAAGTGTACACTTTTGAGAGAGAAAGTGTAATAATCGCAATCCCGCTTGACCACGTACCTGTTCAAGCCCTACAACGGCCTTTAGTACCTAGGTCAGTTTAATCACGTGCTTGCAAGTGGTAGACTTATGATATTAGCCATCTTAGGAAAGCTGCAGAAGAAGAGGGTGACCACTGATAACTATTTTAGAAGAAACGTGTTCTCTATATAACATCACTGTAGGGTCATTGTAGAAGATGAAGGACAGTATTAGTTTTCAGTATTAGTATAGCAAACTTAATAGTTTTCCCAAAAGAGTGTGAATAAAACGACCGACAGTAGTATAGCATAGTTTGATATAATATAGTACACTTTACTACCATGTAATTTAGTCTATTACAGCATAGTATAATGTAATATAGTTTAGTAAAGTAATGTAATATGTTATAGTAAAGGGTAGTGTAGAGCACTATAGTCTAATGTAATGAGATATAGTTTAGTACATTTTCTTAAATATTACCTTATAGTATAATGTAATACAATATTGTTTAGTACAGTGTAGTGTAACGTAATGAGATATAGTTTAGTACATTTTCTTATATATTACCTTATAGTATAATGTAATACAATATTGTTTAGTACAGTGTAGTGTATAGTAATGAAATATAGTTTAGTACATTTTCTTATATATTACCTTGTAGTATACTGTAATATAGTATTGTTTAGTACAGTGTAGTGTAACGTAATAAAGCAGGTGACTAGGATTTTGCATAAAACAGTAAGGTATTCCATGAAACAGCTAACCTCAAGTCACCTCTAGATAATAAAAGCATAACCAAACTAAAAATTATTTTAATTATACTTATAATAAATTAAAATAATCTGTCGGATGCGAATACTGTTTGTTTCTAGATGGTGGTACTCGTAGTTTTATCATGTTATTTCTAATCCGGATATCCAAACTCTCCATCTTCAAACTCAGAAATCCAGTGTGAAGTAAGAATACAAGAGGAGGAGGATAATTGACGCAACAACCTCCTCCAGGCTCTGCCAGGAGATGTAACAAATGATGAAACGTTCTTCTCTTTCGATGATTACATCTCCCGAGCTCTAAATATAACGTGGATGATTGGTTGCCAGTCAGAGCAAATTGAATTTCCGAAACTTGTTGCCTGCAATATCAACAAGCGTCGTTCAACTACACACCTCAGAATGACTTATATGTGTGTATGTGTGTGTGTATATGATGGTTGTCAAATTACCATAATATCTGGCCTTGAGCCTTCACGTTCTGTCATATGAAGTTAATCATTGACGTCGTGATGGTTTTCTCTGATCGAAGTTATCTTACTGTAATACACAAACAACTTTAGCTAAAACAATTATTCTCATGGTAACATCTTCCCTTTGTGTCCCGATTTCAACGTATCTCCCCCAAGATGTAACACTATGCACGTTTCTATAGTAGGAAATTGGTGTTACTTTATAAGTTTAAAATAATATTTATTTATACTTTTTAGAAAAATCTATGGTACTTTATAGTTTAGAAATCGTGTTACATTACATTTTTAAAAACATTGCTATCGTACAGTTTACAACTCATGTTTACTTTATACCTTTCGAAAATGTTACCTTATACTTTATAAGTCATGTTACTTTATACTTTAAAAACATATTGCTTTATACTTTTAGAAAATGTTACCTTATACTTTATAAGTCATGTTACTTTATACTTTAAAAACATATTGCTTTATACTTTTAGAAAATGTTACCTTATACTTTATAAGTCATGTTACTTTATACTTTAAAAACATATTGCTTTATACTTTTAGAAAATGTTACCTTATACTTTACAAGTCATGATACTTTATACTTTTAAAAAATATTGCTTTATACTTTTAGAAACTGTTACTTTATACTTTATAAGTCATGATACTTGACACTTTACAAGTCATATTACTTTGTACATTTAAAAAATGTTACTTTATACTTCTAAAAAATATTACCTGATACTTTACAAGTCATATTATTTTGTACTTCTAAAAAATATTACCTTATACTTTACAAGTCATGCTACTTTATACTTTAAAAAATATTTTATCTTATACTTTACAAGTCATGCTACTTTATAGTTTTATAAAATGCTACCTTATATTTTACAAGTTATGTTACCTTATACTTTGCAAGTCATGTTACCTTATACTTTTAAAAATGTTACCTTATACTTTACAAGTCATGTTACTTTCTACTTTAAAAACTTGTTACCTCATACTTTAAAAGTCATGTTACTTTATACTTTTTTAAATAATGTTATCTTGCACTTTACAGATCGTGTTACTTTATAATTTTTAAAAATGCTAATACCTTACAGTTAACAAACCTAACGGATCAGTAACAATGTTACTTTATCCCTTTTTGAATATTACCTTACACTGCTGAAAACGTTGTGTAGATTCCCACTATTGGAAGAGTTGTATGAGTTTTAACCGCTGTAGAAGTTGTGTGTAGATTCCAACTGTGTTGTTTCCAATTGTTTGGGGAGTTCTTTAGATTTCCAGTACTGGAAACATTGGCAATAGGGTTTATCTCGGCTCACTTGAGCAGTTCATATACGTCATCTTTGTTTCTAAACTTTCATTGTTATTAGTGTTAATCAAATGTATAAAAAGTTTACCATTAACAATCTTAACATTTCTTCACGTGTCTGATACTGAAGTTAGCCAGTTAATTTTACAGGCTTCAAGATTTTTTGTACAAGGTTCGCAAGGTGACTCGTACAAATCTTTCTCTTGGTTCGAGGAAGATATCGTGGCGAGGAGAGGGAGGACCTTATCACTGGTTCATTACATCCATTTCAGGGTAAGACGTTTTGTCCTTTTTGAAGGTTATATTTATAATTCTAGCAGTGAATTGAAGGTAAGAATAAACTTTTCTACTTTATAGACAAAGCACGGAAACTCGCTGACATATCACGTAACATTGTTTACGAACAGTGCACGAGATTGCTGAAACTTATCTTTGTTTTTTTTAAGTTGACGTAAAAAAAAGATCTAAGAACTACATTACGTAAATCCTAAATTTGCCAGTGTGATAAGATTACACAAAGAGTAAATCATTCGTATCAGTTACGTCATCATGAGCACAGTAATCGTTTAGTTCATCAGACGTGCTTAAAGTAAGAGACATCAAGGCTTCAGCTATAAATGTTTCTGACATTGCTTTTCGACTTAAAGAAAGGCGTACCCCTCTCGATTAACCGATATAGTCGCTCAACGCTTGATAAATTATCTCCACGCCTAGCTTCACGATATGCGTTGGCGTTTTTAAATTACTAAATTTCACACATATATATATATAGTTGAGTTGATAAGCATTTTAAAGGTAACAACTTATGAAGTCCCATATGGAAAAAAAGGCCTGAAATGAAATTGTATCTTTTGACTATAAATGGATGTAATTTATGGGGTTTTAGAACGTATGTGATGTGATCATGTCTCCCACTAAAACGCTTTTAGTAAGAGATATGAGTTAATATGGTTTATTCCTTTTGAACAGCTCGTGGAGTGCTTTAGAAACACTGCCCTCCCGCCAAGGGGGAAATTATCATCAAGTTTATTTAACGACATGTTCTTTCTCTAATCTTTTACTTGTTTTAGGTTTGATTCACAGCTTATTTTCAGACTATATGAGTCTATATGGTACTTTGTATTGGCTGTCTGTGAGGTCGATCTAATGATAGCGTAGGAAACAAACAACTAGTGTACATATTGTATTTTGTACGTAAGTTATGCTCTATTCTTTCTTTAATTTCAGTTTCATTGATAAAACTGGTTATATATATTATTTTTCATATTTTATTATGAATATTATATCGCGTTGTTAGCCTAGTAGTTCAAGTCAGATCGGTATATTAAATTAGCTACACTATTTAATAAGATAATATTTAATTCTTCTGAATTTAGGTAGCTTGCCTTGATCAGAAATTACTGTTTTTGTTTCACACAGATTATTTGCACTATTCTTAAAGCATTTTATCAATATCTATTTATCTATATGGGTAGCAATTTGGTCTTTAGTCTATTTTCATTAACTCATGCTTAAACTGAAGCTAAAGTACAAGAACAATATAATCATGGAATCGAGAAAACAAAGCGTACAGAGCCACTTCAACAGCAAACGTTGACTTTTCCAGTAGCAGCATGAAAAATAATGGAATTTCTCCTAAAAGCTGTGTCAAAAATACCACAGTAAAACAACACCATAAAATTATAAAAGAGCTTTTAAAACTTTCAAGATAAGAAGCAGGAATAAAACACATCTACAAAAGGCGCTTTTTATAAATAACAAAAGAAAAAAACGAAGAAGAAACCCAAACAAAACTAATAAAACCAGTGCCAAACGAGACATCGTACAGTCACTATATATATAATAAAGTAACACAACAAAAGAACGGTTGTTCGAAATAAACGGGCAGTTTTGTATTATGGTTATGTAAATACTTTCAACATTGGATCTAGAATCTTGATTAACCTCGCATTTCTTGCTTTATTACTTTATCAAATACACTGTTTGTTCAACGTGTTTCCCATAACAACTATCACAACTAAGATAAGATTTTTCCCATCACAACAATAAAGTTTTAATTCTATACAAAATTTAAAAAGAAACCATTAAACTATTCCAGTACTTTGGATATAAGCCAAGTTATGAAGTATGTAAGCCATGTTATGAAGTATGTAACTCAGGTTATAAAGGGCGTATGTCAGGTGTCAAGTTATGAAGGAGGTAAGACAGGTTATGAGAGATATAGCCAGAATAGGAAGGAAGTAAACCAGATTACAAAAGATGTAATTCAAGAAGGACGTAATATGTAGGATGTAGACCAGGGTTTGAAGGAGGTAAACAATATATGAAAGATGTAATCCAGGAGATGAAGAACATAAACCAGGTTGTAAAGGAGGTGAACTAGATTTTAAGTTATGTAATTCAGAATACGAAGGACGTAAATTAGGCTATAAAGGACGTAATCTACGTTGTGAAATAGGTAAACCAGATTTGAATTACGTAATCCAGGATATAAAAGACATAAATCAGGTTATAAACGACGTGGACCAGGTTTTGAAGGAGGTAAACAATATATGAAAGACGTAATCTAGGAGATGAAGGACGCAAACCAGGTTGTGAAGGAGGTAAAGTAGATTTGAAATATGTAATCCAGGATATAAAAAACGTAAACCAGGTTGTAAAGGACATAAGTAAGGTTGCGAAAGAAGTAAACTAGATTTGAAATTATATCATCTAGGGTAAGAAGGACGTAAACCAGGTTGTAAAGGACATAATTAAGGTTGCGAAAGAAGTAAACTAGATTTGAAATTATATCATCTAGGGTAAGAAGGACGTAAACCAGGTTGTAAAGGACATAATTAAGGTTGCGAAAGAAGTAAACTAGATTTGAAATTATATCATCTAGGGTAAGAAGGACGTAAACCAAGTTTAAAGGATATAAGATTGATGCGAAACATTTTCTTATTTAGATTTTGAACACTGATACATAATCTCTGCATTCATATAAACAATAACTTTGATAATTCTGCAAATAATCTATATTAATAGCCATATTAACGATAAAAATTATAAAAAAAAACGCACTCATACTATAATAATAGGCATGAAATCGAAGAAGTCATTCTAGTTGAAACAAAAATAAACTTTAATTCTACGTCATTTTTGTTTTGTGTACTAAATCCCCACTCTCTTTCGAAGTGTCTCAAACAAAACTTTCGGCCGAAATAGAAACAGGCCAATGAAATGATACGAGCCTTGTTTGGCTTTATATCGTAGAGTTCTTCGGTTGACTGCCCCACCATCGCCATTGTTGTCAAAGATCTGAAAACACGTGGTCGTATTATTGAGCAACAAAAGTTGTAAGTAATCATGTTTCTCTTGTCTCTGCTAGCGTGACATATCTATCAGGAAACAAAGAGCATTGAATGAGCAGCAACAGAGAAAGAGATGTTATCGTGAATGACACAAACGACATGTATATGTGGGGAATGGAGGTCCGTTTGAGCTAGGACACACACACGTATGCGTATTCATTGTTGCATCAGGGTATTATTTCATCAAGCGCTTTTATTTGTTCTAAAACGTCAATGTTCTATCTCGTCAATTTCCTCGAACTCATCTAGTTATCTTAAAGTCCTCATAGTCCTTCCATCCATATGTTGTGACTCCTATTGACTGGAGGATATCTATTATCTAGTAATTATTAATTCGTACAATAATATGTCGTTTGTTATTTTCAAAAAGGCATTTTAGATACTTCATCTCAAGCATATCGTGCGTTATTGCAGCTTATCTGTTTTATTTTCTGCTAGTTCTTTTATGTCACACACACATATATATATAATCAAAGAAAAAGCTTTTCAAAAAGGAAGTAAATGTAGGGATGGCTAATATAAATCATTCCAAAAAAGGCAACCAATATAGTAAAGATGGCATTTGCAATTCGAGCCATCCCTACGTAGGCAGTGCTACCGCCTGCCTTATAGAAAACTTTTGCTGTCAAAATTGTCAAAAGTGCATCTTAAACACTTACAACATATAAATAGTTATAATTTTCTTTTATAGAAAGGACAAATAAGTTTTAAGACCGCCAGTGGGCGCTTTACTTACGACACATTTACTGAATAATTGAAAAACATTTCGTCCACAAAGCGAAGTCATTTTTTTTGCGTTTAGTTAAGTCTAAGTTATTATTTACTTTTATTTCTTAAGAATAACAAAATGAAGCTGATGAAGAGTTAGACATTCCGTTCTATTTGTGAAAAGCTATTTTAATTATTTACCTACAGAGCACGTCGATATAACCATACTTTTCTCTTAAGACAGGGAAGTTCTTAAATTAGCATGAACACCTGCTACCACACATGAATACTTGTTACACACAATGTGATGCACTTTACTAAAGTAAGAAAATAAGTTGCAAGGTCTACGTTTAAAACATGATATTACATAGGATCTAAGTCTCATTTTAAGTCCACGACACTGTTTGCTTGTAATGACAGTAAAAATCCAGGCGCAAAAAAAAAGCATTTTTTGTCATAGTAAAGATCGGCTCGCTGCGTAGGGTGATAGCTTAGGATAATGAGCTTATTGTTAGGATTCTGTTTTAACCATAGCTGTCTCCCTTATACGAATACCATTACAACACCAGGTGAATAATAGATATTCCCCTTACTCTGACACCATTACAACACGAAGTTAATAATAGTGGTCTCTCTTACAATGACACCATCACAACACAAGGTTAATGATAGTTGTCTCTCTTACAATGACACCATCACAACACAAGGTTAATAATAGTTGACTCCTTTACACTGACACCATTAAAATATCAGGTTAGCAATAGATGTCTCCCTTACAATGACACCATTAAAACATCAGATTAGCAATAGATGTCTCCCTTACAATGACACCATTAAAAAATCACGTTAATAATAGCTGTCTCCCTTAAACTGATACCATTACAGTACCAGGCGAATAATAGCTCTTCCCCCTTACTCCAACACCATTACAACAGGAGGTTAATAATAGTTGTCTCTCTTACACTGGCACTATTACAACGCCAGGTAATAATAGATGTCTTCTTTGTACTGACACCATTACAACACCAGGTTAATAATAGTTGTCTACTTTACACTGACATCATTACAACACCAGGTAATTATGATTATCTCTTTTACACTGACAACATTATAATACCAGACTAATAATAGTTGTCTCCTTTGCAATGACACCATTTCAACGCCAGGGCAATAATAGCTGTCTCTCTTACACTCACGCCATTTCAACACCAAGTTAATAATAGCTATCTCCCTTATTCTGACACCATTACAACATCAGGTTAATAATAGTTGTCATCTTTACACTGACAACATTATAATACCAGACTAATAATAGTTTTCTCCTTTACACGTACGCCATTACAACACAAGGTAGTAATAGTTGTGTCACTTACACTAATACCATTACAACATCAGGTTAATAATAGTTTTCCTCCTTTACAATGACAACATTATAACACCAGGTAATAATAGTTGTCTCCGTTACACTGACACCATTATAATACCAGGTTAATAATAACTGTCTAAGATACACTGACACCATTCCAAAACAAGGCTAATAATAGTTGTCTCCCTTACACTGACACCATAACATTATCCGGTTAGTAAAGGTTGTCTCTCTTACATT
>NW_013665819.1:366512-368369 GCF_000517525.1 Limulus polyphemus | reverse complement strand
AACACCAGGTTAATAATAACTGTTGCCAGTATACTGGCCATTGTAATAATAGATAAAAATAGTTGTTTTCCTTACACCAACATTTACAAACAATAGATAACCAACATCTGCTTCTCTTACTCTAGATAAGAGAGTTCGATAATGGACAAAGATAGTCTACTGCAATGGTAACATTTAGTTAATTTAGACATATACGAGGGTGGAGTCATAAAACTGTCGCTGTACTAAAATGTTTAGAAAATTTGGGCTTTCATTCCTCACTTATTACTATACATGTATAGAGATATATAAATATTCCTTTACGGAATTCTATTTTTTTTCTGTTTCACAATAATAACCCTAGAAGGCTTCGATGCAAAAATGGTGAAGGTAAAGGTGAAAATACAAACATTTTCAAAACTTAAAGTAAAATGGGGCTTTAGTTTATAAAGAATATACTTGAATGAAATTCTTTTAACGTTGCCATATATATATAGAGAGAGAGAGAATATTTATTGTCCTTCAGTTAAAATTTCCAATTACTCGAGTTTTAGTAAAAGCAGTTTAGACTCTGTTAAACTTTAAATTATGTAAATAGTGGACTAGATAATTTTTAGGAACAATTAACGTGTTAGGGTGTATTTTGCATTGGTATTTTTTCTGCTTCTTTCATCACTTCCACACGTTTTGAAATGTGCTTAACTTTTAATATCAAACTTAACAGATAAAAAGTTAGGTTTAAATATGTGCATTTCTTTATTCCGATTATGCGATTTACAGATTCGTTAATGACCGAAGGATTTAAAAATGAGTTAGAATCCATAGGTATTTTATTTTATTTTTGGACATAATTTTATCACAAAAGCTGTTTTACAACGTTGTTAAATCTTCGAAGGAAAATGTTTACGGATTTCATGTGTTATTTCGAATTTTACAGCCTCTCTTGAAAGCAGTTTCCAACAGTTACGATTCCCCTTTTTATACATTAGTTTGATTGTATTTTAATTTACACGCTTCTGTGCTAAAGGCAGAACAGAAACATTATGTCTACTTTTGGAGCTGTTTAAATAATTTGGAAAGATTGAGAAATTTTACTTGAATTTATAACAAATATCATTGGAATTTATACATTTCATTATAAAAGAGCAACTTAATAATTTCCTTTCAAAGTTTTATGAGCCAATTAAAGCTCCGTTTTCTGTTAATAATAAAACTTACTGGAGCTCATTCTTCTATTTCATGCTGAAATGTCGGCTGTATCTTTTAGGTTACTTTTTTTTCAGTTCTTGGTCTTAGCGCAATCATTAATATAATAAGATAAGGACCCCAGTGGCACAGCAGTATGTCCACGTAGTTATGACCCTAGAAATCGAGTTTCGCTACATGTGGCTTTGTGCTTAACTACGTATTTTAGGAGAGACTATTAAGAAAAAACACTATCTCCAAATTTTAAAAATAAATACTTTAACTTCTTTACATTTTTAAAGAAATTGTCATATTGAAATATTTAACATTCCATTTAAGGGATAATACTTAAAAGATACAAATAAACAAAGCTATGGATACTCCATTTGCACGAGACACTTTTTTCCGTTGTGTCACTACCATATGAACATTTCAATATATATTTTACATAAAGGTAATATTTTGTGATACGAGGAATTTGTGTGTATGTACCTATGTCCGAAAATGTTTTTAACATTATAATTTTAATGAGGAAACAAATCCATGTTACTTGAAACGCAAAAATGACCAAATCAAAAACATGATGTAGCCGGTTTCATTCAGTTCTTATCATCTTACATCTACTTTCGCGGCCCGGCATGGCCAGGTGGTTAGGGCGCTCTACTCGCAATTTGCGGGTCGCGGGTTCGAATC
>NW_013665819.1:354488-366037 GCF_000517525.1 Limulus polyphemus | reverse complement strand
AACCCCAAAGTTGGCGGTGGGTGGTGATGACTAGGTGCCTTCCCTCTAGTCTTACACTGCTAAATTAGGGACGACTAGCGCAGATAGCCCTCGTGTAGCTTTGCGCGAAATTAAAAAAAATCTACTTTTTTGCATTTTGTTTTAACAATTAATTTATAAAATTTATAAAACGTCAGTCTCACTGAAGAAGAAAAATATTATTCTATAAATGTTGTTGTTGGTTTTTTAGCGTAAAGCTACATAATGGGGCTACCTGTGCTCTGTCCACCGAGGGGAATCAAGCCCCGGATTTTAACGTTGTAAGTCCGAATATTTACCACTGGCCCAATGAGGAACTGTTTTATGAAACCAAGGGCTATTCACAACTAAGAAGTATCTAAGAATCTATTTCTTTCACAAAAAAAACAACAAAAAGCTAATGTTTTTGATTTCAATATCTAGAGTATGCCGACAAATGTTTAGCATTTTCTGAAACTTTGTTTGATTAAAGTCGATAATTTGAAGAATATCATTAAGATTTTGTTAAAAGTTGCTATTGATAAGACGGGTTATCGATTAATGTTGAAACAGACAGTACGAGAAAAATATTTATGATATAGTGCTTATCACACATGGTAATCAGAAACGAACTTTTCCATAAGCGTTATCAATATGCATCTTTTTTCGAAATTATACTTTAAAACCTTAATCACTGGTATTTGTTCAAAAGCTAAGTAAGCAAAATAAAGAAAAGCCTACTAAAGTCGTTAGTTACTCCTGCTTATATTACAGCTTAACAAGACGGCTAACATCACTGTCAAAGTATAGAAACGATAAAAAAAAAAAAGGCTAAAGCCGCTCCTTAATGGCTGCGTTAGAACGAGTATCTTTTTTATGGCATGTTTCGAACGAAATTCTCGAAAGAGGTGGAACTCTATTGACTAACAACGGATGGACTCGTCTGGCTAAGAGCCAACGTGTTAGTCTGGTTTAGTGGCCACGCCTGACTTTCAAATGGCATATTCTGTACAAGGTGTTCCAAAAGTAAGTAAGAAGTAACAACAAATATTTTTCTTCTCCTTTTCAGAACAGTCATTTGTAAAGAAAGTGTGTAATGAATTGTGTTATAAAGAGGCCAGAAATATTGTTGTCAATTGCGTAAATAGTGTTGTAACGAGGTCAAAAAATTTAGTCAACGTGCAAATATTATTATAATAAGATCACAAAATGTTTAGTCAAAAAGTAAATAATGTTATAATGAAGTCGGAAAAACTGTAGCCAACGGGTAAGTAGTGTTATAACTAGGTCAAAACATTGTAATCAACGTGTAAATGGTGTTATAAAGAGATCGGAAAAGTACAAGTTACAAGTAAATAGGGTTATAATAAGGTTAGAAAAATTTTAGTCAACGAGTAAATAGTGTTATAATGAGGTCAGAAACTTTAGTCAATGTGTTAATATTGTTATAATGAGATCAGAAACTTTAGTCAATTTGTTAATATTGTTATAATGAGATCAGAAAAAATTTAATCGACAGGTAAATACTATTATAAAGAGGTTAGAAAAACTGTAGCCGATGTGTAAATAGTGTATTACCAGGCCAGAAAAAATTTTAGTTAATGTGAAAATAGTGTTATAATGAGATCATAAAAATTTTGTCATCGTGTAGATATTGTTCTAATAATACAAAAAAAAAACTGTACTCAATAAACATTTGATCGGATATAATACAGTTTAAGATCGTTTTCTATGATAAGTATGCAATAATTTGAAAGTGTTTTAGAAGTAAACCATGAATTCAACCATATGGTTTGTGTTTTAATCATCAATATATGCTATTGAATTGTAAGGTGCGAGAAAGATAGTATAGAAATTATTTTTGTCTTATCGAAGAAAGGTTCACAAATTTTGCTTTAATTCAATGTTAAAGTATCAAGATGAAAACATGAAGTCTCATTGTACACTTGATGATTATTCTGTGTTGAATCGCATTTTTAAGGCCCTTGAAAAAGAGGTTTAATATTCAACAAAGCAGCTGTCTAATTAAGTTATACATTTAGTTAGAAGAAACCTTGTTCTCCTAATTAAAAGTCAGCGGAAATCAATAGAGGATGTGACATTTAACATTCAACGTCTAGTTTGGTACATTGTAAACTGGGTAGATAAACAAACACACGATTCAAAATAACAAGTAAATGGTAAATGTCGTAATCAAGATATCATCATTTAGTTCTAATAGGCCATTTAAAAAAAACAACAACGAAAAATTTGGACTTGTTGCCCAGAAATTTGCAACAACATCGATCGTTAATTTTGAACTAAACAGGGTAAAGATGTAAACTAATTCGACTGTACCAGTGGGTTTTACAATATGCGGACGATTTAAAGTGAAACCAAGCCAAACTCTCTTCTTTTTTCGTAAAGTGTTAGAGCGCGTTTGAAGTTAAGCACAAAGCTACACAATGGGCTATCTGTGCTATGCCCACCACGGGTATCGAAACCCGATTTCTGGCGTTGTAAGTTCCGCTGTTGTTGTTTTTTATAATAAAAATCTTGATTGACAATAACAGCAAGTAGAAGATGGAAAAGAAACCAACAAAGAACCGCAATGGGTTTGTTTGTTGTAAAGCACAAAAGTATATAATGGGCTACCTGTGCTGTGCCCACCCCAGGGATTGATCCTCGAATGTTAGTGTTTATTCATTCTCAAGCATACCTATGAAACAGTGTGTGTGGGGTGTGGGGAATTATGGGCTTTTCCATAAGACTAATAGAGCTGAAGAAACACCAAAAACTGATCTGACTTTACAAGAGATAAAATATCTGAAAGGCGAACTTAAAATTAAAGTACAATGTCATGTCTTCATCATACGGTGTAAGTATTAGTAAAATGTTTCATAATAAAAAATATAATCCTTTGTTTGTCACCAGTTAGGGGAAAAACTTTCATTATGTGATATTAGAATGGCCATTTGAAGTAATGGAGAAGTTCTTATTTAGGGGCCCCTCAGTGGCACAGCGGTATGTCCGCGGACTTACAACGCTAGAAACTGGGTTTCGATACCCGTGGTGGGCAGAGCACAGATAGCCTTTTGTGTAGCTTTGTGCTTAATAACAAACAAACTTATTTAGGGTTGTGCTCAATATAAGTCTATTTTTAAAGGCACAAGAATACGGAGAAGTCTGTAGAAGTACAAAACATCAAACAGCGTGATTTTTTAATAAAACACTCTCTCAAATTAAACACATTTTTAAAACTAGTCGAGCTTAAAAATTTGTAAAAATAAATATATAAAGTGGAGCCAGAGTGCAAGCACGGGGTTCCGCATAATGATGAATTCATGGGAAACATGTTATCGTTTTAGATGAAATTGTGTCTATGTTTTGCAGTATTTTATCAGAAGTATTTGTGGATGTCTCCAAATTATATATTAACTTACATATTCCTGTTATTTGTTTAAAAAAACTCAACTGAATATAAAACAGGATTCGTCAAAACTGTGTTCTCATTCAAGTAAAGTAAGATAACAGTATAATAATTTTAGATGTCGACTTTCTCACCACGTTTCGGAAATTGGTGTTTCCGTATAATAGTGAAAAGGATTTGGTAAAAAAAAAGCAATTGTCTTAGAGTGTGCATTTCGTTAAAGATATTCAACGAGTCAATAGCTAGTTAAAATATGTAAAAGTGGTAAAATGTAAGTTGTTCTATTGACTTGAATTAATAATAAACATATGAACCTGTCAATGATTCTTTAAGAAATATGTAAAATGTCATTTGTTCTAATGACCTGGATAAATAATAAACATATGAACCTGTCAACGATCCTTTAAGAAATATGTAAAATGTTATTTGTTCTAATGACCTGGATAAATAATAAACATATGAACCTGTCAATGATTCGTTGAACGTATGTTAATGTTTGTCAATTGTTTTATATTATTATTATTATAGTCATATAGTTATCGTACACCGAAACTATTAACATTATACTAGTTTGTAAGTCCCATGTAATGAACCCGTAGCCACATTAGTGGCACAGCTGTGAACCCGTAGCCACATTAGTGGCACAGCGGTATATCTGAGGACTTACAACGCTGTAAATCGAATTTCGATACCCGTTGTGTAGCTCATTGTTTAGTTTTGTACTTAAATACAAACAAAATGACCCTGTATTTTACATTCCTTTTAAAGAACCCATAAACTTATCTTACTGTAGACGAATATATATAATCTATATCAATAATCAATGCACACTTTGGCCATTTTCTTTTTCATCGCTTTTTGTTTTTAAGATCACGCTCTATTACAACGCCGAACAATAACCTTATACATCTTTTATTGTTTATACAAAGCCCTCCTCTCCCCCAGTGGCTCAGCGGTAACCTTATAATGCTAAAAGTCGGGGTGAGCACAATGCAACTAGCCCATTATGTAGCTTTGATCTTAAAACACAAAAATAAATAATGTATGAATAAAATACGTATTCACTTCACCTAGTAAAACAATTTATCCTATGTTTCAACAGTTTAATAACGCCTGATTTCACAATTATGGGTACCATTTTATACTGACCTAATTAAAAACCAATACCTTAGTGTTTAATATCGTTAGATGTACTAAATTGTATTTTAAAAACTTGATACCTTTAAATTTAATTATTACGAATTTCAGGCAAGGGAAGAGTAAAAACTAGCATTTTAAATTTTTGTCTGGTGCAAGTCCGTGTGCAAGAGGCCTTTCGTTCGATACAGATTTAATACATAAAATAAACAATTAGTTGAAAATATCTAGTAACAAATATCGTATTTTACAACTTTTACTTGGCTTAATGTATTATTATTCTTTTGGATTACATGTGACAGTTGTTTTACTTTATACCTGAGTATATGATGATTCCAAATAATTTTGCAATATTATTAAATCATTAAGACTAAATTTTTTCATTTCAGGTAGTTTCACGTGTAATCCATTTGCTTAATCAACTTTATTTCTTAATGTACTAATGGTAGAATGATATTAAATGGAGTTTTGGCCATTTTTTTAGTTAAAGTAACATGGTTTGTCAAACATACATCTTAAACGCTTTAATTAATGTACCGTATAAAGGGACAACAGCACTTATAACAATGAAAGCCTACCGGCTAGAGGTGAAAATTTCCACAAAAAAGTACAAATATTCACAAAGCTGAGGATTTGTCTCACGAACAATGTGGTATTGTTTAAAACAACCTCTATGTCCAATATATCTGTAGTACCTCCTCTCGCTGTGTTGCTTTTCAACATCCAGTTTACCTGTGATACCTCATCTGCTATCTTGCTTTTCAACATCCAGCCTACCTGTGGAGCTTCTTCTGGCTGTCCTACTTTTCAACCACCAATCTGTTTGTGGTATCTCTTCTCGCTGTTTTTCAACACCCAGTCTATCTGTGGAACCTCCTCTGGCTGTCTTGGTTTTTCAACATCCAGCCTATCTGTGGAACCTCCTCTGGCTGTCTTGGTTTTTCAACATCCAGCCTATCTGTGGAACCTCTTCTGGCTGTTTTTCAACATCCAGTCTATCCGTGGAACCTCCTCTGGCTGTCTTGGTTTTCAACATCCAGTGTATTTGTGGTACCTCTTCTGGCTGTCCTACTTACTTAATGTTGTAATCAGCTGAGTGTTTACCTTTAGTTATCTAAGAATGAACACATGACTCGTGTGTGGGGGGGGGGGGTAAACATCTCAAAAGGCATTCATTAACACAAAGATTATTTCAACTGATATAGACGAACGTTATAGAGTCTGCAATTTATCAGACGCACCGAATGAACATCATTGTAAAGCTGAGCCCAGAAGTCAAGCAATGTGACAGAGCGCAGCAACTGTTAGTACTTGTCAACATTTCATTCCTTATCTCGCCGGACTTTTTTGACACCCGAGAAAAGTTGTAACATTTCTATGTAGGAGGTGTGCCAGTGAATATATTTATTTTTCGAACGTCTTAAATCTCTTCATCTTCTATATTCTGTCTACCCTAACAGTCAAGTTTTGTATTATAACTCTTTATGTAGCGAAACACTGTGTCTTGTAATGCGTGTCTTGAACGAATATAATTGTGAAATATGTTTGAGTTTTTTTATATTGTTTCATATAGTGCTATTCTCTTCCTATACTCTTAAAATATTTCATGCAGATGTGATATTTTATAATCATTTGATGCCACATTATTCAAAATTGTGCTACTTAATTTCATTTTGTAGAAGCTCATTCTTATCCTCATTAAACCAGTTACCATTTTGGACCGTAGATGCGTTGTAAGGATGATGGTCAAATTTAAATATTCGATTAGAGGAGTTCAAGAGTTGACAATGGCTGTTGATGACCAGCTGCCTCCTCTCTAGTCTATCAGTTTAAAATTAGGAACGCATAGTACATATATCTCTCTCGTGTAACTTTGAACAAATATCCGAAAAACAACAACATACAAAGTGTTGGACTGTGAAGTTAAAGTGTTTTGCAGTTGTGCTCTTTCCTTATGTTTATGCTCTTCTTCTTCGTGCAGAATAAAGTGCAAACTCATGTGTTCTATAAATATTAAAAATTTACAGAAGAAGAAACTGACTAAAAAAGAAAAAAACACTACAAGATTTGGATACATAAGTTTTATTTTACTTTTATTCATAAGCTTCAGGCCTTGTGTCATTTCTTAGTATCAAGCCATAACCGTATATGTATTACACATTTTTCTTCTTAATCAATACACTACTTGTCAAACAAATTATGCGATTATCTTGTTATTCCAGATCAAGGTAGCCAACATGTGTTCTTTGATCGAATCTGACTATCACAAAAGGGCCACTAATCGATGACCATTCACAACCCTCAGCCTCAATTTAAGTGACCAACAAACGAGGGTTTGTATCATTTGTTCGTTTTTATAAATTCTTATATTTTGTAGCAAACGTGTTTTAATCCTCTATAAGAAGATGAAAGAAAGAGTTAAAAGAGCATAGAAAAATTTGTAATAATAACTATAAATCTTAACGAAATTATTTGAACGTCTCATAGAATGTTCTAACAAAATTATGTTTTACATTTTTAATAAAAGGCTTACAGTACAGAATCTCCATTAGTGTCTAAATGATTGAATGTGTTAAACTCCCATTAACCCATGATGATCCTGGTAGAGAAGTCATTGTCGTTGTTTTAGGAAGACACATTCAGACGAGACTTGAGCAGTTTCTATTTAAAAAAAACAATCTGCGTATGTGATTATTGTCTTCATTACCCTCGTTCCTTCAGTGATGTGAGCTGTTGGCTGTCTAATACATCTCTAGCTGAGGGAGTTGGGCGCTACCCTCGGGAAATCTGCCAAGTTGAGGGTGACATTCCTTGTAGACGTTTCCTATTACTATTCATTATACTTCTGACGTGCGCCCGATTCTTTCATCTGCCTATCCGTCTCCTGATTTAAATCAACTCGGGGACGAGAGTTTGTTTTTTCTACCTTTTGGATTGGCAACCACGAAAGGCGAACACCACCTGCGACCAAAGTCTACAGCTGATTCAATTGGATCTTTAGGACGTTTCAGCTGACGAGAAGATGTATGGTTTAGTCTTACAAATCATTGAGTGGTAATGACCCCTCTATATCAGCCAGTTAAAACAACTCTATAATTATATATAATATGGAAAGTACCTTCGTGCTTCTCAACCAAAGGGCTCATTAACAATTGAAACTAAGTATTATTAATCTACTTATTTCTCTTTATGATTATCTACGTCAAGCTAATGTACCAATTAATTCTTCATATGTTATAATCATCATTTCAAATTCAATATTCTCTTAGTCTGGGTAGTCAATTGCTAATTCAAGTTATTACTAAGTTAAATTTACAATAAATTGATAAATAATTCTTTACAAACATACAAACCTAACATAGATTATTATTCAGTATTAAAAAAAAGCTAAGTGCTAACCAATGAGGACAAGAAGACAGTACGATAAATTGTTCAACGTCTTGTCACTTGTAACAGTTTTCTTTGAATAAAAACTGCGTTCAGTTGTTCTTAGGCATTGATTTTTTTATGATTCATACCTGTTTTGTTTGTTCAGAAATTTTGCAAAAGTTACTCCAGGGCTGTCTGTGCATTGCCATCCTTAGTTTGTTAGAAATAAACTAAAGAGAACACAGCTCTCAACAACTTCTACGGCCAACTCTTGGGTTTCTACTGTCTGACCGAATTAGTAGAATATGACTGTTACTCTTATAGCGCACCACAGCCCCAAATTGCAGAACTCGGTTTTTGTGGTAACCGAACTCAGATTCACAGTTCAGGTACGCTAACCACTTGGCCATGCCAACCTTTCACAAATATCTGGTTAAAAGCGGACTTATAGTTGTAAAACGGAATCCAAAATAAGTTTTAAAACAAAGTTCGTTAAGAGGTTTAAAACAAATGTGTGCTATAACGTATAACAATGACAATAACAAAGAAATAAAGCTGTAGTAACAACTAAACACTTGTAGATTAATCTGTGATAATTTGTAGACGACTTTTAATCAACTAAATGCATATGTAATTATAAACTACATTTAAGAATACTTTTTTAAATACAACTTTCGATTTTAGAAATATCTCTGCTAACTTATTAGCACACAAATACAAATCTACAGAGCCTCCAACACGGGATGGTAAGTGAGCGAGAATGCATTTTCATTCCTTTACCAGAAAACGAAAAGAAAAATCCATCAATTATTTGTGAACATCATGTAGATTGGAAGGATCTGAGAGAATATTACCATTCAAATCGCATGCACAAGTCACATTATTCAAAGGGCATGGAGGGGGGGGGGAGGACCGGAAGAAAAGCCGAGTTAAGCCTTTAATATCAAACGAAGCACAAATTTCGTTGGATCTGGAGGCTGTTAATTCCATGATGACTCAACAGTTGAGCTGGGTCAGATTGTGTTTCCTCTTTTCTTCATAGTTGTGAAACACCTCTTTATATAACTACCTTATCGACCGCTAGGCTGCGACGACTGACTCCACTCTATTGAAATCCAACCAAGTCATGCATATCTCTTCAAACTGTGGCTGGCTTTTTACTCGGGATTGTCTCTCGTTTCGTGATCAGAATACAAGCTCAAGTAGAGAATTCAGAGAATTGAACTGATAGGAACGGGCACCACCAGACGATCAACAGGATAACACTACGAAGGTGGCTTCGATATCGGATAAAGGCGATAAAAGTGGTACGTTGGTAGCATGGAAAGGTTTCTTTGCATGACCAAATAGATAAGACCTTCCTTACATAGTCTGTCACATGCAGATTTCGGTAACAAGAAAAGAAAATAGTAGAAAAATCTATCTATCGCACTTTCAAAATCGACTACTTTATATATACATCATTTCAATTTAAAAACGTCTAGTTTTTATATATGTGAAGAAATGGAATCTTTAATTTTTACAACTCAATCATAACCAATCATGTGACGACTCGATTTTTGAATTCAGGATTATAATCAACAATGTGAAGACACTGTTTTTGGAATCATAATCACAAGTAATCAAACAATGGCCCTGTTTTCGAATTCATAATTATTTCTAATTGTGTGTTTTCAGGACTGTTCGATTTGTGATAATAGCCAATCACGTGACGATCCTATTTTTCGAATCATAGACTTAACCAAACATGTAGCAACCCCAATTTTGGATTCGTGATTATAAGCAATCATGTGACGATCCTGTTTTGGGATTCATAATCACAAATAATCATACAATGATCCTATTATCACATTCATAATTATGGCTATTCATTTGATTTCAGTATTGTTCGATTTATAATGATGTTACTTCGCTATTATTGGATTAATAACGACAACTAATTATTTCAAAATTGTAAGCGGAAAACGAATATTGTATATAATTTTCTGTTATATATTATGATAAACAATTTATTTCACAAAACAAATAAAAATTGTCTTTCAAACTAATAAAATATAATTCCCGGGTAAATTTGAACACGATTCTTGTCGTAAGTGGTGTATTTGTTAAAGTGAGAGTTCACCAAAAAACAAACAAACTGGAAGATAGAGCCGGAAAATCAATTAGAGTTTTAAAAACAACTGGAAGACAGAGTTAGATAACTATTCAGAGTTTAAAAAGAGCTGGAATATAGGGACATTTATATAAGCGGACAACCAGTGAGGGCAAAAAAAACTGAAAGATGGGTCCGGAACATCAGTAAGAGTTAAAGAAAAGGAAGATTGAACCAAAGGAAAATTGAAGATTAAATAAAACCGAGAGATAGTATCAGTTGATAATTAAAAACAAACTGAAAAATATAACTATCTATAGAGCCAGACAACTAAAGAAAGTTATTGTTTGTTTATAATTAAGCACAAGCTAGACAATGGGGTATCTGTGCTCTGCCAAAACAGGTATCGAAACCCGGTTTCTAGCGTTCTAAGTCCGCAGCCATGCCGCTGTGCCACTGGGGGGGGGGGGCAAAGAGAGTTAAAAAACGCTGGAAGATAGAGGCTGACAGCATGTAATAATTTAAAGAATTAGAACATAGAACCATAGAGAGAACCAAATAACTAGAATGATAGAGCCATATGAAGAGCCGGACAACCAATGAAATTCAAAAACCTGTAAGATGGTACCGGAAAAAATGGGAAATATTAAAAAACTGGAAGATAAAACTATCTAGAAAGTCGGACAACCAGTGATATTAAAATCAAAATTGTAAGACAGTGCCGGACGACAAGAGAGAGTATAAAAAAACTGAAAGATAGAACCATTTAGAGAACCAAACAGTCTCTATATATTTTTTCACTCTGAACCAGATTTGATGGAAAAAAGGCTTAACTACGAACAAAAGATTAAAGTATTTTTTAATTAAATAAAAGATGTTAAATAACGCAACAAAAATATTCTTTCAAGGACAACCGCATTCACTTTATGATTATGAGATTTAGTTTATTTGAAATAATAGGTCTTTATTAAGGATTTTAGGTTTGAAACGTTTTCATATAAAAGCTGATTTTTCTTTTAGAAACAATGATTTATTACTTGTTCATTTACAATTAAATCTTCTTGTCTTTGAAAAGTATAAGTCAAAAACATTCAGGCTATCTATCAAACTTAAAACTCATTTCTACAGTTATTATTAACTAAACTATTTTTAGCCAAACACTCCCGAAACTCAGCGTAGATGAAAAAAAACAACAAAAAACAAACTAAACTAGCTAAATAGGATAAATCAAACGGGAATGAATGGTAAAGTTGTTTGTTGTCAAACGCATCTCATCCGTGCTCACCGGAGGGATAAAGCCTCGAATTTTTAGAGATATAACCATCACGCTTATGGCTAAACCGGGATGGCGTGGCCAGCTGTTTAGGGCTATCGACTCGCAATCTGAAGGTTGCGGGCTCGAATCCCCGTTCCACCAAGCATGCTCGCCCTTTCACGGGGGGGGGGGGCTTGTAATGTTACGGTCAATACCCTTATTCGTTAGTAAAAGAGTAGCCCAAGAGATGGCGGTGGGTGGTGATGACTAACTGCCTTCCCTCTAGTCTT
>NW_013665819.1:346650-353543 GCF_000517525.1 Limulus polyphemus | reverse complement strand
GGGTGTTATAAAGTGACGGTCAATCCCACTATTCGTTGTTAAAAGAGTAGCCCAAGAGATGGCGGTGGGTGGTGATGACTAACTGCCTTCCCTCTAGTCTTACACTGCTAATTTAGGGACGGCTAGCGCAGATAGCCCTCCTGTAGCTTTGCGCGAAATTCAAAAACAAACAAACCCTCAACTAAAAAAAATATTTTGCACAACTTCGAAATGAGTAACTGGTTGAAGTAATCTCATTAATGTCAGCGTGGTTCCACTACGTTGAAAAGTATATCCAGAAGCATATTTTGTAATGCTTTTGAAAATTCCGACATCAGAGTTCCCTTGAGTATTCAGGAAATTGAAAGATATTTGACAACAATATTTTATGTGTAAATCTAAAACATCTCAGTTATATTGCTTAACACTCACATTTTATCTCATCGAACCGAACATTACACGCACTAGATAGAAAATGTCAATCAATACCTGTGACAGGTTTGTTACGAAGATAAGCTTATTTACAGCAGGTGACAGTAGGTGTCGCATATTATTCATCTCCGAATGTTGTTTATGGCAAAACTGATTCTATAAATACAGTTGTTGGACACTTGAAGACTGAACTATTCTTCACAATTAAACAAAACAATTTTTCATTTCTAACCAGAATTTCCGCCCTCTTTACAAACGATACGCTGATAAGAAGGGTTCACAATCGTTGTTAATATTTGTGTTCACACTGTCATTTGTTGCTGTTTTCTAACTCAGATGTTCTACACAATAAAAACTTGAAGACTGAACTATTCTTCACAATTAAACAAAACAATGTTTCATTTCTAACCAGAATTTCCGCCCTCTTTACAAACGATACGCTGATAAGAAGGGTTCACAATCGTTGTTAATATTTGTGTTCACACTGTCATTTGTTGCTATTTTCTAACTCAGATGTTCTACACAATAAAAATATATGGTTTCATGAAATGAAGAATCTACATTGGTTAGGTGTTCTACAAAGTATAAAGAATGGTTTTCATGGTATTGGCTAGGTGTTCTACGTAGTTGGAAGAATGGTTTTGCGATATTAAGGAGGCAAATTTGTTAGGTTTTCTACAAATTGTAAAGAATGGATTTTGCGGTTTTAAGAAGCCAGATTCATTAGGTTTTCATTATATTAAGGCGCCGTATTTATTAGGTGTTCTATAAGTTATAGAGAATGGTCTTGCGATATTAAGGAGCCAAATTTATTAGGTGTTCTACAAGTTATAAATAATGAATTTTGCGGTATTAAGAAGCCAGATTCATTAGGTTTTCATTAGATTAAGGCGCCGTATTTGTTAGGTGTTCTACAAGTTATAAAGAATGGTTTTGCGATATTAAGGAGCCAAATTTATTAGGTGTTCTACAAGTTATAAATAATGGATTTTGCGGTATTAAGAAGCCAGATTCATTAGGTTTTCATTAGATTAAGGCGCCGTATTTGTTAGGTGTTCTATAAGTTATAGAGAATGGTTTTGCGATATTAAGGAGCCAAGTTTGTTAGGTGTTCTACAAATGATAAAGAATGGATTTTGCGGTATTAAGAAGCCAGATTCATTAGGTTTTCATTATATTAAGGCGCCATATTTGTTAGGTGTTCTACAATTATAAAGAATAGTTTTGCGATATTAAGGAGCCAAATTTGTTAGGTGTTCTACAAATGATAAAGATTGGATTTTCACGGTGTAAAGGACCCACATTTGTTTTTGCTGACAACTTTTCTTGATGATAAAATGTAATTGTCTTTTTGATAAAATATCTGCAATGATGATATACAATGGTTGCACAAGTTAAACCCTTGTCTTAGAACTGCATACCAGAGCAAAAGGTGGCTGTGTTAAAAAGGCCACAAGAGATGTATATGTCTCTATTCAGTTTTTTAATACGGCAATAGAGAAAGAAATCATAGAATAATGTTCTTATTTTTAAATTTTCCTTCCTAAGTAAAAAGTTATTATTGCAAAAAAATAGCAGCCCCCCAGTGGCACAGCGGTATGTCTGCGGACTTACTACATTTAGAATCCGGGTTTCGATACCCGTGGTGGGCAGAGCACAGGTAGCCCACTGTGTGCCTAACTACAAACAAAGCAAAAATAACCTTTTATTCAACGCTGCCTTCTAGTGCTCATTTAGGATGTTTCAAGTTCGAAAAGAAAACATAATTTGATATTTATTTGAATTCATATTTTTAACCTGTATAGTCTTGCTCGTGCTCTAATTAACAAGTTATTGCTAAGAAACAGAAGGTGTTTTAGCATAAGTTGAGGAACATAAAATAAAGGTCTTAATGAAACAAAAGCCCCTTGGAAATTGTCATATATTAATTTTTCTAGTGTCTTGAAAGTTCTCCTTTATTAGCATTCTCCAACGACCATAAAATTTCAAATGAACGTGAAATATATATTATATACGGTGGGTGATGTTTGTGTTTTTCTTAGAACACTTAAGCATATATTCCAATCAGCAAAATTATAAAGAACAATTACACCTCAAACTGTGCGAACTACGTATGAAGGGAACGAATAACTCTACTCTTAATGAACCCCCGAGAGTTACCATTACACATGGACAGCTTTAATTGCTCAATGTCAAAACTTTTGGAAATTGGTAAATAAATGACTAAATGTGAACCAACTAATGGTTCTCCCTTAACAAATAGTTCAGTATAAATTTTCCGTTAAAACTACTCACCCATTTATTTAAGCATGGAAAGAGAATCGTTACAGCTATAAAAGTAAATAAATGGTCGGCTGAGTTAGTAGCTCAATTATCGTACTGGAGGATGGTGGTGGATAGGTTAGTGAGAATACATATTTAACTGAGTTACTTTATTATACTGTATTTAGACCACAAAACTTAATGGTTTCTTGATAATTAAGACATTCTTTTATCCATCTATTAAATAATGCGATACGGGTGTCAGATGGAAAACGTTCTTATCTATTTTATCATTGCATTGATGAAATATAGAACATTGGAATAAGATAGTGGTGGCCATTACAAGTATATTTACTCATATTGCAGGTATAGATGGTTTGGATGATAGTAAGAAAAATTGAGAATTTAAGGAATTTTACTATGATAAAGATGATGTTATCTCTATACGAACAAAAAAAACTCCTTATTACAATTTCCTAACTAATAAAGTAGCTAAGCTTTCAGACATTTATTATTCTAAACTACATAATGTTATAAGGGAAAGTACATTTGAAACTTATGTTGAAAAATGCTATGGAGACTCATACACGATGCACTTTTTTTACTCCCTTTCCCAAAGTGGTGAGAAACTATTCATTTAAATGAAAATTATATTTATCCTCACTATTGTAAGTAAAATAGAAATTTTATTATTTTTGTTATGTTTATAAGAAAACTAATCTTAGAAAGATAATCATTTTATAGTATTTATTATTGTTTAAGGTAAAGGTGTCATTTATATATATATATAAATAGTTGATTGTCTGTCTGTCTGGTGCCAAAAGTTGTTGTTAGTTAGTGGCTGAATCAATTTCGATAAAAGTTGGTAGAAAATTCGAGTGGATCTCCAGATGTCAAGGTAATGGATAAACAATAGGAAGACGGTTCGAGTTAGATATCCATTTCAACTTCATGTCCTTAATGCTACAGATGAGAGTTCATTTGAGCGCGGAGCACGGTAGAAAAATACATGAAGCCGACATCAAACAAGAGAGACGTTTAATGCCGCGCATAGCACGGGTACCTTTGCGTGGGACGAACGATTCATGTGATACGGCTCAAAATAATAAAAGAGCGTGACCCACGCTCTCATTTATAACATTATGTTTTAAGCCTGGCTTTGCCAGGTATCTTTGCTAGTGTAGTTATTGGTGTGAAAAATACCAGTACCAGTTTATCCTGTAAATAACTGGTTTGGTTGTTCTCAATAATAATTCTATCTAACTATCTTTGTGAAAACTGTAGAAGTTTTATTCCAGCACTGAGTGACATTTAGAAGGTGTGTATTTAAATATGTTTGTAACAACTTTCAATCTACTTGCCTGTTCCTATACCTCAATCAAAAATAGCTTTATTGTCATATTTTTGTTAGGCATCACACAGGGTAATTCAGAGACCTTAAGGGGTGATGCTATTGATGACTGACTTCGTCACAAGATTGGGAGGGTTTTGTCATGTTCGAATCTTAAGCTGAACGTTTTGACAAAAAGACCGAAACGTCCTTCAATATTGACACCACAGCCCTTACTTATTACGTTTGCATTTTTTTAAAGAACAAACAAATAATTTGTGGAAATTTCAAATGTTCTTAAGTTTATTCATTCTTAAGTTTAAAGTGTAAAGACTAATTAACGTCATAATTGTGTAAATGTCTTGGCTTTCCGAGATAACATAGTATTTCCTTTTCCCTCACAAGATGGCGCGAAAAAGCCAGAACTCTTTTTTTTTTTTTTAATTCATGCTCCACCCCTTACTCAGTAATGTGGTTCTAGTGCTTGTGTTTGGAAGTTCCCAAACAAAAGAGAACAGTGTTTGTAAAAATATAGAATATTATTTATTCTTAAAATCAGAAAGCATTTCTCTCAAAGAAATCTGGTGAAGCTGAAACAGACGAGAACTGGTGATAATAGAAAAAAAAATAATCACCTCCTTAGGGATTAAAATATATTATATAATTAAAAGCAGATGTTTCCCTAGATGTGCCTGATCTTACGTCATTTCTAGTACTTTTCATGTCTTACATTATGTATAGACTGATGAATTTGACAATATCTAAATAAATCTCATATTTTATTAAGGATATAATAGTCACAGTTCGTACCTAACACCACATATTTTGCTGTCACCACGATGAAGACACGCACGTGCCACGTGGTTATCAATTTCATGCAGGATTTGGAAATGCCACGTGTCGTGCAGTGACCATACTAAGGACGCAGGATTCGCCTCATCTATCGTATTCAATAAAAGTGCATCGTAGCGACATCTGAAAATCAAGGCTTAGCTTGATCTTCTGGTAGTTATTTTCTGTTAGGGCTATAATGACATGAGTCAGTAATATAGAACACAAAACTAATGAGTTTACACAATCATAAACACACAGTAAGAGTTTCCATTGTAGAAAGGTTTTGCATACGCAACTTCTATTGCAAGCTGACTCAGCTGTGTTCAATGATGCACTTTATAAGCCAGACATACTGGCAGTATTGCATGCGATCGCAGAGAAATATACCAAATTATTATACCGACAGACACATGGAAATAGAACGAGTTATTATACTGTAAGGCACATGGAAATGGAACCAGTTCTTATATGGCAAGACACAAGGAAGTGGAACTCATTCTTATATTGAAATACACAGAAAAATTGAACTAGTTCTTATGTTGAAATACATATGGAAATGGAACTATTTCTTATATTGAAATACACATAGAAATTGAACTAGTTCTTATATGGAAAGATACATGGAAATGAAACTCATTCTTATATTGAAATACGCACAGAAATGAACCTAGTTCTTATATTGAAAGATACGTGGAAATAGAACTAATTTTTATAACGACAGACACATGGAAAAAGAACTAATTTTTATAACGACAGACACATGGAAAGAGAACACCTACACTGATAGAATCATAATCTCTTCAATTTTCAGTGTTAAGTAAAAATGTTATATTACACCTATCAATACAAATGATGCTAATAGAGAACTACTTGTCGAGGGCTATAAGATTATGTGAAAGTAGGAATTGAAAGTCCATAACTTGAATATAACTTCACGTCCACATAGTGGAATAAACGTCAGAACCATAGGTAGAGTCATCCCTAATCTTTAGCTACTGCCAAGAAGGAAGCCAATAAGCAGCGCCCACCGCTATAAGGGCTTTGATCCGGCTGTACCTTTATAACAGCTGACAATGTGAGGAATTTTCAGCGGTATTGCGTCTCGAACCTTGAACCATTAGACTCTCAGCCAGACACGCTAACTATTATGTGATGCCTGGCCTCTGTAAAAATATTCAATAATTAAACATGGAGTTTCGAACAAGTAACGCCAATTGATTTTCTGTGTTTCACAGATGTATAATAAAGAAAATATAGAGGGGGATGTATCACAAGACAAGAAATCTGATAACCAGAACTTCAAATTCGTGCATGAAGAATAAAAAATATATCATCGTATTATCTGGATCTTTATTTTGTTATTTACCTCATTTTTGAATTTTACTTTATTTTATTAGCATCACGGTGAGAATACATTTGTTGGTACTTTACGACATTTGTTATAATTCGTGAGTTTAACGCCCTCATTTGTTTGTAAGTATATTTTCAAACATATCAGCATTTATCGATTTTTCTTTCTTTATCTCTTCTACACTTTCTCTCTATTATTTTGTCTAGCTATGCCACTCTTTTAACGCTGAGTGAACAAGATTCGCTAGCTCAGCAGTTCCTTCGCTTCAGGCGTAGTTTTTCCTTGAAATTCCACGTTACCAGTTCAGTAGTTGTTTAGTTTAAATGTTTTTAATATCTGTCCTAGAGCCGCTCTAACTACAGACCAAGGTTACTTTTCTTGCAATCCTATTACTTATTTTCTCTTTCACCCAACTGTTGTCATGATTCAACTAAGAGGGGGTAAGCCAGTAATGAGGTCATTACCGTATTTTTCGGAATATAAGACGCACCCTTATTTTGAAGACAAAGTTATTGGGGGAAAAAAGCTACAGTCACATTTCAAAGATTTTTATTGAACAAAAATTCAATTTCATACTTTCAAAATTAGTATATATTGTTCTAAACACAAAAGAGCTCAAAACATCAAAATATGAAAATACCGTAAATCAAGAAAAGGTTTACTGTTATTTAGTTTGGTTCAAAACCTACAACCTTCATTGCTTTC
>NW_013665819.1:338104-345650 GCF_000517525.1 Limulus polyphemus | reverse complement strand
GAAAAATACGGTAACTAGACACACGCATTTAATACCATTACAATTAAAGAATTTTCGCTTTTAAAGTATGCTTGCACATGTATATATATATATATATTGGTTAACGTTATTATACCTTGTGTTTATCAGAAAAAAATATTTTACAGTGTAGCGTTAGTTCTGAAATACTTCGTGACAATTATTTATTAATAATAAACCATCTGTTGAAAAAAAATCTTATAATGGTCTTCTCTAAGTTCTCACGTAATTCTAATCGGATTCTCAAACTTGAATGATTTAGTCTAAAACATTTAGAAAATTGGTGTTCTAAAATTAAAATAATTTTATGTCAGTAAATGTTTTAATATTTAGAGGTCTGATTATAGCATATTCAATTAATATTGCCTCTGGATATGTTTTATATTCAAAATACGAGGCCTACCCGTCAGCATTGAGGGACTATTGACAAAATAGTAAACGGATTTTTGTCAACAACTCAGCTTAATACGTTAAATACGTTGAGATAAAAAATAATTATAAAAGTTACCTGAACCTTGCGAAGTATACAAAATTTTCACGAAAATAATTTTGAAAACAAAAACAAATCAAAAGTAATGTGCAAGTGTGCAGAAATTACAAAATCGTTTTGTTTGATCCTGTGAAACATAAACGTCTGACAATTTTTTGTAGACATAAACTAAAAAAACAAATGTTTGGGAACCAATTAAATAGCTTTTGTTAATCTATTTGTCAAAATTATTTCTTTATTAATCTTCACGTGTGCCCCCCAGTGGCACAGCGGTATGTCTGCGGACTTACAACGCTAGAAACCGGGTTTCGATACCCGTGGTGGGCAGAGCACAGATAGCCCTTGTGTAGCTTTGTGCATAATTAAAAACAAACAAACAAACAATCTTCAAGTGTACACGTAATCCAGTAATCATAACAAAAACGTAGGCATGTAACTGATTAACATAAGATAGAAATAGCTGACCTTTGCAACGCTAGGTATTGACAGGCAGATCTATCTATTTGAACCATTAAAAACTATCACGATGAAATATTTAAAAAAGTTAAAGTATTTGATCCTTGGATGACTCACTCAAAGCTCCACATCCATCAGAAACAAACTTATAAACGATCGATAACGATTAAACAATTACTTTCATACTATCAGCAACAATTAAAAAGTATTACGTACAACCAGCAACAGCTCAGCATTTCTTTAGATACAACCAACATTAATTCAGTATTTCTTTCCATACTACTAACAACGATTATTTACATACAACCAACAACAGCTCAGCATTTCTTTAGATACAACCAACATTAATTCAGTATTTCTTTCCATACTACTAACAACGATTATTTACATACAACCAACAACAGCTCAGCATTTATTTAGATACAACCAACAATAATTCAGTATTTCTTTCCATACTACTAACAACGATTATTTACATACAACCAACAAGAATTCAGCGTTTCTTTAGATACGACCAACAACAATTCAATCTTTCTTTTCATACAACCAGCAGTAATTCAATATTTCTTTCGGTACTACCAGCAACAATTCAACAATTTTTTATATACACCACAACAATTCAGCATTTCTTTCCATACAACCCATAACGATTCAATATTTCTTTCGATACTACCAGCAACAATTCAACAATTCTTTATATACGCCACAACAATTCAGCATTTCTTTTCATACAACCCATAACGATTCAATATTTCTTTCGATACTACCAGCAACAATTCAACAATTCTTTATATACACCACAACAATTCAGCATTTCTTTCCATACAACCCATAACGATTCGACATTTCTTTGTACACTGGAGACTATCTCATATGCTTTCATTCTATTTCAAAAATTCAAAATTTCTTATATTTTCTTTCATTCAAATTGATAGATATTCTCTTGTGCACTAAGTAGAAAGTAAACAAATAACAACAAATATGACGCAATTTTTCTAATGATTCCACCCATGCAAGGGTACAAGAAAAAAGCTAATTATTCCGCATTTTTCCGAGCTTATTAGCACCAAGAACAAGTTACTATTTGCCAGGCATGTCCAAGAAATTAAAACACTCTGTGTTTGAAGATAATTGGAATGTACGGCACGTTATCGGAGGAAAAGAAAAAGTTAAATGTGCCTTGATTCGTTACACAATGAAACTAGTTTATCCACATTCTTGTCATGAAGGCAGTTTTTTAAACTTCCTGGTTTTCATTAAGTTTATGTCAGAATAAGCTAACTTTATAGCAGGCTTTGTTTTTGTATTTCCTCGTCATATATGAATCATCCATCTAACAATATACCCTGTATAATAATGTATGTATACTCAGTAAAACATTCCCATAACAGAAATAGAATGCAGAGACAAAAACCAAATATGAAACTTAAATAGCTAGAAGCTCCTTAAGCTTGCAAAAAATATTTCACAGTCATTCAGGAAATTCTGAATGATCATGGGAGGGTAATAAATGATCACAAACAAAGTAAAGTCAGAAACGTTTTCTTTATGGGTTATGCCTAACGTGTTGTTTATATAGATCTCACTATATTCGAACTTTACTGATACATTAGCTGTCTTCAGCCACAAAGGTTTTGGTTTATGGCGACTGTATGTCAGCCTATTTATATCTATAATTCGTAGTTGTATGACTCTTAGAAATACTACACAGAGTTAACAAAGCAACAATATCCGTAGCTTTACGGTAAAGATGTAGGAGTCATGCGCGTTTTCTCGAATGAAACTAAATATTTTGCTGGAAATTAATCCTCAGGTTATTCATTTCTCTAATAATCAACATATTCAATGACACAGTATGTTCTTTGTTCACTTGGATAACTTACATTATTTATAGATATATAGACTGTCAGACATACAGATTAATAGATAGACAGACATATTGATAGATTGACAGGCAAAGAGACAGATATACAGATAGATACAATGATAGATAAATAGACAGACAAAGAGATAGTTATATAGATACAGAGATCGATAGATAGACACATAGATAGTCACATAAATAGACAAACAAATCGGTATTCAGATAGATAGTCAGTCAAACTCACAAACAGAATATCAGTCAGTCAGTCAGAGAGGCACCCAGATTCTTTCGTCTATCTACACTTAGTTGATGATACTCTGGGCTTTCATCTACGTGTGAAACTATCTGCTCAAACACGCGAGCTTCAGTTTCAGAACAATTAAAATCACTGCTTGTTAATGCATAAGGATATGAATAACAATATTAACATATCGTCTCTCGGTGGGTCAACGGTAAGTATACAGACTTACAAAGATAAAATCTTTGATTCCCTAAGGTGGCTACATCACATATATATCCCATTTTATAGCTTAGCGCTAAAACAAGAACAATATTATGATATTTTCTGAAGTATGTCTTTATAAATAGAAATAATTTCACAGATGATAAACTTTTTAGTAGATCCTTCGTGCGTGAACAAATTATTTTACTGTGTGTGTGAAATTAATTTCAATGAGACATGGTAAACATTAAAACTTCAATTAAATTAATACCGACTTATGGTGGGTTAGTGATAAGTTTAAAGACTTACACCGATTCCCCACAGTGGACAGAGTGCAGATTGTCCACTGTGATGCTTAACATCAAAATGTGGATTGCTCAGTGCGAAGCTTTACACCAAGAAAACAACCAACGACGAAAAATATTACCATAAAATTTTAACTAACTGAAATAACTGTTTTGTTTTCATTTAAAATTTTAGTATAAAATATCATGTCTCCATCATATTTGAGGTATGTATATATGTACAAATCAGTATTTAACAGATTTTAATTTTATTTTTACATTCCATTCCGTTTACATATATTCAAACTCAGTTCATACTTTTACACATAGCTGTAGTGTAAAACAGCTGAAATTCACGTAACCTACGTTGTATTGAATTTGTCCTGATTGTCTTATGACGTCGAAAATAACTTAAGATGCAGAATGCCAGAAAAAAAAGCAACAACAAAAAATGATGACTACTAAATTCTACCATTGTTTCCAGACTAAAAGCATTTTAAACCATGTTACTTAAACCTAATCAACCATGTTACTTAAACCTAATCAACTATGTTACTTAAACCTAATCAACCATGTTGCTTAAAACTAATCATACTACTGAGTGAAACGTAAAAATCTTTTTATGAATTAGTTGATTCTCGGCCTGAACATACACTCGTGTTTAGCCAATCAAATGACCCATCCTCTTTGCGTGCCCGGAATATATGTTTCTACGGTATCCCCTTTTTTTGCGATGTCCAGAAATACAGTTTCTACTGTATGCTCTTTCGTTGTAGTGTCCAGAAGTACAGTTCAAATAGTATAATTTTTCGTTGTAGTGTCCAGAAGTACAGTTCCTATTGTATTCTCTTTCGTTGTAGTGTCCAGAAGTACAGTTCATATAGTATAATTTTTCGTTGTAGTGTCCAGAAGTACAGTTCATATAGTATAATTTTTCGTTGTAGGGTCCAGAAGTACAGTTCCTATTGTATTATCTTTCGTTGTAGTGTTCAGAAGTATAGTTTCTATTTTATCTTTTTTTTTCTTTTTAGTGTTCATAATTACAGTTCCTATGATATTCCTTCCTGAACGAGCTGTTTATAACTTTAAATATTCTTACCCGATACTCTTGCTTTATGTGTCAAATATTTACTTTGAAACGTATCTTCTGGCTGTGCGTGTATTTTGTGAATTATTTGACTTTCTGAAAGATGCAGTATTGTTTATATGAATATTCTTACGTTAGATTTCTCTCAGCCTGGCTCATTCTGAATAATAATGATCTATTTATCATCCCAGATTCACTTATGCTAATGAAGTCCGCGTGTTAAGAGGGAGGTGATGATATTCTTATTTTATCAGCTATGTGTTTAATAAATAATTTGCTAATACTGTTTAACTAAGTAAATCTCTACTTTATTAGAATTTTGAATATTATTTGTATGTAAAATTAGAGTTGGAATGTGCCCAGAACACTCGAATCTCGTTTTGTCCACGTGATCTACGATGAAATGCTCAGGCGCAACTATTGAGTGTCGCATAGCGATTCTTCCCTCGGTGACACATGGTGATTTTTTCCCACAGTATCACATGCTGATTCTTCCCCTACCAACATGTATCCACATTATGGTTCAAGTGACTCAGCGGTAAGTTTAAGGGGTTATAAAACTAAAAACTGAGTTTCGATACCCGTGGTGTGCACAACACAGATAGTCCATTGTGTAGCTTTGTGATTAAAAATTGTGTCAAAATAAAAATGTACATCTAAATCAAAATTTGAAATTTTAGTAAGCAATAACTGAAAAGAATAAATTTTAAACTATGAAAGCTAAATACAGCATAAAGTAACAATTGAATTTCTAAGCATGATTTTTGTATACATTTAAAGTGTTAACTACCAACATTTTCTAAGTGTCTTTGAAAATCCAACAGTTTCAGATATGATAACATACTTATGGTAGCTTTTATATATAAAACAGAAAAAGAACAAACAAACAACATCAAAATATGATCCTATTCCGGATAATTAATGTTTCACAAATATTATCAAAGGCTGATAACACAGGCCTGCGATGGTTTTATTGTCTTGAAAGTTTTACATGTTCTACTGTAATTCCGGTACGCTGAATTCGAATATGATATCCATTTTTTTCCATCACGTACAGATTTTTCACAAACATCATATGCATTTTTAACATAAGCGAATCATTTTCATTGTAATCGGATCACCATTTGTTATGCTTAAAATGTTGACAACCACTGGCTATAGATTTCTCTAGACCAATCGCGACGTGAGGGTCTTATCGATCGTTCTAGAATCCAAACATAATAATATAAAATATTCATTGTGGTAAACGAAATAACAATTTGATATGAGTAAAAGGTTTTTTTTTCTTCCCGATTTGTAAAAAATCCTTACGTGATAGACAAAAAAAACCAAAACAACTTTTATGGAGTTTAAATTCGAAGGCCTGTGTAATTGATAGAAATATAGTAACGAGTATTAAAAGTAGATATAGGTTATTAAGTTACATAACTCATAAACAAAATAAATAATTATTCGTGTATTATAGTGCAAAGATAATGAATGTGTAATCTGTGGGGTGGTAATCGAGCCCCGAATTCTAGTGTTATAAGCCGTCAAGCTTACGGGCAAGCCACTGGAGAACTAATATTAGTAATATAGAAAACAAGAACGTTTAATTTTAAATCTAATAAATACAGTAATAATAGTTCGCGAAAGCTTTAGTAATATCTCATACTTATGTGAAGATTGTGTCCCAAATTTTACAATGACCAAGGGTAATTGACTCCAAATTTCACAACCTTTTACTAGCATCAAGTAATAAAGCAAATGTCTGAAGAGAATTCTTTCATTTTTAAGTTTTTTCTTCTTCTTAAAACGTGATTAGTGATGTGTGAGTGTAACGAGAACTTTTCAACTGATATGAAATTATTAAGAATTTTATCATTATTATTATATTTTCTTGAGGTTTCCCAGTAGGCCAGTGGTAAAGTTACATCGCTTAAATCCGGGTTTCCATTTCACACGGTGCCAAATAAACAACAACGTTTTTAAAACCCTAATGTCTTTCGAAGAGGTTCCATTGACAGAAGGATAAGTAGGCTCTGTTAAGAAAAACGTGAAAAATCCCGACACTTAAGGACAAGATGTGTTGATGCTTAACTTCCAACACTTTTACATCTCGAAATGTACAGATTTTCAATAAACCCGTTTCTGTTTGTGTTGCGAGAACAGATAACTTGAATAGAGAAGAATGTTTTGCCATAAATAATGCAGCAAGTAAGATAATTAATGATCAAGAATCTGTGAAACTTATTATTTGTCCTCTGATCTTTAACAACAGGTGTCATTCGCAGGTGTTACCTGCCACGAAGGACCTGACTTTACAGATCGAAATCAGCCAGGATTGGAATAAACGGTGGCAGAATTTAAAGTCAAGTCTGGTGCATGTTGTCTATTCAACAAAAAGTTTCTATGTTAGTAGAATTAAAAAAAAAATGTGTGCATGCTATTCATATGAAAACATAAATCCTGGAACACGTTACCATCTAAACCTGCTTGAAAACGGGTTTTTGCAGTTCTAGAATGTAAAGTAAAGCTCGACTCATGCTATCCATAAGAAAACAGGTTACTGTGGTGCTAAAATATAAAGTAAAATTTGATTTTCATGTTATCCATGTGAAAACAGGTTTCAGTAGTTGTAGAATGTAACGTAAAACTTGCTGCATGTTATCCACGTAAAAACAGGTTTCAGTGGTTGTAGAATGTAAAGTAAAACTTGTTGCATGTTACCCACGTAAAAACAGGTTTCAGTGGTTGTAGAATGTAAAGTAAAACTTGTTGCATGTTATCCATGTGAAAACAGGTTTCAGTGGTTGTAGAATGTAAAGTAAACTTGTTGCATGTTATCCATGTTGAAAACGGTTTCAGTGGTTGTAGAATGTAGAGTAAACTTGTTGACATGTTATCCACGTAAAAACTAGGTTTC
>NW_013665819.1:323251-338083 GCF_000517525.1 Limulus polyphemus | reverse complement strand
GTTTCAGTGGTTGTAGAATGTAAAGTAAAACTTGTTGTCATGTTATCCATGTGAAAACAGGTTTCAGTGGTTGTAGAATGTAGAGTAAAACTTGTTGCATGTTATCCACGTAAAAACAGGTTTCAGTGGTTGTAGAATGTAAAGTAAAACTTGTTGCATGTTACCCACGAAAAACAGGTTTCTGTGATGACAGAAGATAATGTAAAGCCCAAGATTTTGCTGTATATCGTTCATATTGCATGTTTATAGCGTTTGAAGTTATGTTTCGAGAAGTATTTCATCTAGTAACTTATTTCTCGTGGAACGTTTTGATCGGTCTAGTAAAAAAATGTTTGTTCAATGCACGTTTTTGACATCATATTTTGACAGAAGTTGCGTACGTACAAAAATTCTAATTACTGCCATCCATTCCATAAAGTTTAAAACTTCGACTGGTTCTGATGTTTCGATCATTGCCTGTAAAAATAGGCGAATTTGTTTAAAATGTACAGTCTCCAGCTGACGTATCACCAGACATTGTTAAATGAGAGTGAAATAGACGCGTAAAGAAACCAGATTTCTGGTTAAAAAATCTAGAACTTTAGTTGTTTGAGTTTTTGGCAACAATGCCACTAATCTATGTTTAAAAAAAAATCCATAAAAGCTAATGATGCTCCAATTTTAGTTTTGCTGTGTTTAATTAGAAGAAATCAGATTGTGTCTTGGCTTAATGTATTAAACACAGTAGAAACCGATCTGACGAAAGTGGTTAAAAAAGAAGAAATTTTAGTTTTGCTGTGTTTAATTAGAAGAAATCAGATTGTGTCTTGGCTTAATGTATTAAACACAGTAGAAACCGATTTGGCGAAAGTGGTTAAAAAAGAAGAAATTTTAGTTTTGCTGTGTTTAATTAGAAGAAATCAGATTGTGTCTTGGCTTAATGTATTAAACACAGTAGAAACCGATCTGGCGAAAGTGGTTAAAAAAGAAGAAATTTTAGTTTTGCTGTGTTTAATTAGAAGAAATCAGATTGTGTCTTGGCTTAATGTATTAAACACAGTAGAAACCGATCTGGCGAAAGTGGCTAAAAAAAGAAGAAATTTAGAAATTTTAAGTTCAAAACAAATTTTTAGACCGAAGTTTTGTTAATATAATATTAGACCGAACACTAGAAACTGACTATTTCAGACTACCGGTACCATATGGTTTACACTCTTCAGATTTCCTGTTGTGTCTAGATGGCGACTGAAGGGTACTCGTGTATACCAAATGGTCGTTTATCATTATCAGAAGGTAATTGTTGAGCACGGCGATTCATGCTTGTCACGTCTGATAGAAAGTACGGCTACCCATGGTTGATGATTTAATTTATTTCTACCGGTCGCGTCCCAGACTCTGATAGTGTTATACTAACTCTACGACATTCTACACGCAGTTTGTAGTCGTCGCACACCGATTACGCCATTCGTTGTATCAACGCTGAGTTACTAGGGGCAGGAGACGCCATTCCGTTACGATGACCACGTGACCGCCAAGAGGAAGGAAGCGGTGGCTATTCATCAACAGGCCAGCTCACTGTTATTGCTTAGCTTGATTCCTCTGTTGATAATGTCATTGCCTCGCCCTTTGTTCTGGAGAGTCGGGACATGCCATTGGTGGGGTAGAGCTGAATCACTATATCTAAGGATAAATAGCAGTGGGAGGACAAGACTGACAGGATGCAAAAGAAACTACAAAAGGGACTGAAGTGGGAGGAGAGTTGGTAGATGACTATTGTAGAAAAATGTTCTCAGTCGCGACATAAGAACAACAGGTTAAATTGCTAGCAAACTGAAAGTCTGTACACATATATTTTTAGACACAAAGACAGTGAAAGTAATATAATGTAAGTTAGTCTGTCAGCCCTTCAAAGTACCTTGATTAATTCAATGTTTACACAGAGATATATTAATAATAGCCAAAGTGTGAAACGCTTAAGCCTTCCTAAAGCCCTATTAGTCTAGTCACCATTGTGAGGTTCGACGACAATAGGCAAACCTGAAGCAAGTTCAAAGAAGACTATTGTAGGTTATACGAGCAAGAAAAACTAATTCTTTGTCTCTTTTCTTTTCCTAATTTATAAGTTAAAGAAACGTTAAATGTTTGATAGAGCTTGTGAAGAAAGATATTCATTAAGAAATAATTAGCTGCAAACCTAAAAGCTGTAACCAAATACTGTTTAATTCCCATTATGTATCAGGGCAGAGCGTGGCTTAGTGGTTACCATGTCGGGCTGTGGATCGAGTTGTCCAAGGCTCAAGAGGTGACTTTACTGAACGTATTTCACACTTTCTGTCATTGACGCGTTATAAAAATGACAATCAATTCTGTTTCTTGTTGCACAGAGCTGGATAAAACCCTTGTAGCTGCGAGTGTTGGTAGCTCGCTGTCTTCCTTCTGGCTAGTGGCTCAAAAATGGAGATGGCCAATCTAGTCGTTTGGCCAGCGTTCGCATTGGGTGCTTGCTTCTCGGATTCTAAATTACAATACATTACATCAGAATGGACCGACCATAAGGGCCCCCGTAAAACGCTATTTGCTGTGTTACAACAATGTAGTTGGAATAAAGTAGCTATGCGGGTATGATTTTAATCATAGCTACAAAATCCCATGTTTTGGTCTGTCTGGTGCTTGTGGTTTCACAGAAACATTGAGTAAAATAATTCATTTACAGTTTTAAAAACAATACTATATACTGTTAGTTGTGGAAATAGCAAAAGATTGGCAAGATTAAAAACAATACTATATACTGTTAGTTGTGGAAATAGTAAAAGATTGGCAAGATTAAGAACAATACTATATACTGTTAGTTGTGGAAATAGTAAAATATTGGCAAGATTAAAAACAATACTATATACTGTTAGTTGTGGAAATAGTAAAAGATTGGCAGGATTAAAAACAATACATAAAATAAGGTATCAGTTAGAAAAAAACAATACTATAAAATAAGGTATCAGTTAGGAAAAAACAACAACAATATTACAAAATATGGTAGCGGTGCGAGGATTTAAATATTTCACGAAATACTTCTTTATTGGTATAGAAAGTTCTTCAAGTTTTCTTTTGAAAAATAATTTCTTTCACAAGTAGGTTCGAACATTTCATAGGTTTTTCCAAATGCATAATGATACTTATATGTAAAAGACATATTCTATCATCATTACAACAAAAGAAGTATTAAACCTTCTCGACGTAATAATAATTTCTGTTATCATTATGATAATTAACTGTTTTTCAACCTTCTCGAGGTAATACTGATGTTTGTTATCATTACAGTAAATAACTGTTTTAAACCTTCTCGACGTAATAATAATGTTTGTTATCATTATGATAATTAACTGTTTTAAACCTTCTCGAGGTAATACTGATGTTTGTTATCATTACAGTAAATAACTGTTTTAAACCTTCTCGACGTAATACTAATGTTTGTTATCATTATGATAATTAACTGTTTTAAACATTCTCGAGGTAATACTAATGTTTGTTATCATTATGATAATTAACTGTTTTAAATCTTCTCCAGATAATACTAATGATATATACATTATACCACATCACGTGCCGGTAATGGCGTGATTCATAACATATATTTGTTTGACTGTAGTTAAGCACAAAGCTACACTATGGAATATCTGTGCTCTGCTCATCACGTGTATCGAAACCCAGTTTCTAGCATTGTAAGTCCGCAGACATACCTCTGTGCCACTGGGGGGGGGGGGGCGTAACATATACATGTAACAACGTTGCTATATACAAACCTCACTTTTAACCTGAATAATGCCTGTCGCACCTGCATATCCGTTCTGTTAACTTGGTAAATGCATGATAAATTGTTACACTTTTAATCTCGTGTTACGAACGTAACAAGTTGATTATGTAAGTGAATACCCGCATTTGAATTTCTGAACTATCTAAGTGTGATCATATAATAGAATGCCAGCGTAGCATTGTTGGAGAATAACAATCAGGAATATGGCATTTAGAAACCGTTTTATCATCTGTACAATCTTTCATCCGCTTCACGATCACGCCAAAACTTACATACCTACCCTTAGGAACTCTATTCTGCTATATACTCTCATCTCTTCTATGGTGAATTTTACATCTTTAGTTATACAATGAAGCGCATAAGACATTTCCAAAGGAAAAAAGATATAAAAGAACAGTCTACAACTCCCCAGCCGGCCTAGCAGGGGGTAGGAAAATAGAATTTAGATGATACAGTTTCGTGACCTTAAATTAAAGATATCGGTAATCACCTTTATTTTGTGATCTAAACTAAAGACATCAGGAGCTACCCTTATATTGTAACCTAAATTAAATACACCAAGAGCTACCTTATCTTGTAACATAAATTAAAGATATCGGTAATTACCCCTATTTTGTGATCTAAACTAAAGACATCAGGAGCTACCCTTATCTTGTAATCTAAACTAAAGACATCAGGAGCTACCCTTATCTTGTAATCTAAACTAAAGACATCAGGAGCTACCCTTATCTTGTAACCTAAATTAAATACATCAGTAATTTCCCTTATCTTGTAATCTAAATTAAAAGTGTATATTTATGGCTCAGATTCTAAATTAAGGATTACTATACTTGAACCTCGGGATCTCTGACCTGGCCGTTTAGCCCATGTGTTGCATAAGGTGCTGTTCAGGTTAAAAATACAATATATTATATGAAATTTAAAATACATATATATTACAACATTAGATTTTCAAAGTCCTATATTTTCAATGTTCAAGTTTTCTTGCAGTCATCTTGCATGAGGAATTATTCTCCTCTTGACTTCAAGGAACCTTTGTAGAAATTATAATGTTTGCTTCTCACAAGTAGAGAAGTTGTAGATATAGAAGAATGCGAACACTAGTACAAGCGGCGGCCATAATGCGGATTCCATCGTACGACTTCAGCTAAAACTGAGCACTTGTTGTACAAGGTGATAACAGAGATCTTAACGAATGTTTGTAATACATGTTCTTAAAGAGTCCAATTTTCATAATTGATCCTGCATATCGACCGTCTGTTCTCTGGCAAGAGACAATAAACGATCACTTTGGAAAACACGGGAAGACCACATGCCGGTTACAGTTAGACACGGGGACGTCTCAATAACGGCTGGCTAGATCAATATCATTAGCGTTTCGAGCAGTAACAACAGATTTTGTCCGTAATGTATTGGAATACCTCGGCTCTATGAATCATTAAAGCAAGGGTGGAGGCAGCTGATGAAAACCCGGTCTAGCCTGCACAGATTGAACTTGAATCACTATCCAAGAGCCTGCTGGCCATTAGAGGGGTGGAGTTCGTCCAAACACCGACTGATGGCATATTCCAATCGTCAATATTGTATGATACATACTTGTATAAACCAGGATTACGTGAGCCTAATACCCCAGTTCAGCAGGCATTCGTTGGTATAGGCGAGAATCCAAACGCTGAGATTTGGAAGCGCTGTTTAGCTGAGCCGTACAATAATAAAACCCCTAGCGACAACCGCAAAGCTTCTCTCTTAACAACAGAAAATCCCTTTAAGTTTTTCTTAGGGAATTTCCTTGTTCTGTAAAGTAATAGAACGAGAACAAAAGAAATCATCGCGATGTATACCTATTATGGAGAATATGTAAACATTTACTTTACCTAAAATTGTAGAACAGCTTAAAATATTATCTTCCCATCTACAGAATCAGGTGGAAAAGAAGTGAATATTATATATATATATAACCGACTTTGTTTGAACTTTCCTACTCACCTGTAGCATTAGAAGGAAAAGATTATAAATAACTGTCTTTATTTCAGAAGACAAGCGTAAAGTCACACAAAGGTTATTTCTACATTGAAGTCTCTAATTTTGAACTGAAAAAATACAATGAAGATAGCTAGCCCACAGTACCAACCGCCAACTCTTGGACTACGTTTGTCTGAAGGAATAGTGGGTTTTAATCGTCATTCTTGTAGTGCACCCATGAGTCCAAAGTGAAGAGAACGTTTTTACAGTAACGGGTCGCGAAGCGTGGATTTTAAGATTCACGTTGTGGATACACTTACCAGCTGGACCATGCTTGATTCACGTTGTGGATACACTTACCAGCTGGACCATGCTTGATTCACGTTGTGGATACACTTACCAGCTGGACCATGCTTGATTCACGTTGTGGATACACTTACCAGCTGGACCATGCTTGATTCACGTTGTGGATACACTTACCAGCTGGACCATGCTTGACCCACTTACTCAGTTTTGTTTCCTTGTATTACAAGCAAATATATCACAGAAACTGAAAAATTCGGTACTTTATAGCACAATTATTATTTTAATCGTTTGATAATAATTTTCATGTATTTCAGCCTCAGTTAACTAACTTTAATGCAACGCTTATAGTACATACACAACAATTTAACATATGTAACGAGCCCTTAATATTATTTGAACTTTTCTAGATCTAGTACATACTTTGTGTAATTCCTTTTTCATGAAACCAATTTTATACAGAATTCAAATAATAAAACAGCTCTTATTTTAAATAAAGTGTTTTATTATTTTGTTTAATAAATCGAATAGCTGACGGTTTCCCGCATTATCATTCTTATCTTCAAAATTATTACGAAAAGTTCAGTTTTAAATCATTACCGAGTTTCGATACCAGTCGTAGTTACAGTACAGACAACCCATTGTGCAGCTTTGTGCTTAACAACAACAACAAAGAAATCATACTATTATAGTATAAAAAAAACATTTATATAATATTTTACTGTATGTTATTTTTACTTTGAAGAGTTTATACAAGAATTAAGTTTGTCATAAAGGAAAACTCGCTTGAAAAGGATATCTTATTAGCTGGATGTGAGTACGCGACATTGAGGAATGCCTACCACGTATGCAGATAGAAAGCGCGTGTTCACTGATATTCCTATCATTCTAATGGTATTTGTATAGTAAAACATCAAGGCATGAACGCGCAACACACCAGTATGCAAGGTTATATAGCTAACACACCATAATAATAACAAAATAGTGTCGGTGAACAGTAGATTAGAACATAAGACAGCTAATTGGATTGAGGATACCACAGACCTTATAATAACAAATGATACCGTAGTAGAATAGCAACGACAAGAATGAATGGTGATAGGATAAACTTAGCATTTCATAATGAAAGATAAATTAAGAACAAGTTTACAAGAAATGATTGTATGAAATCAAACGACAATTCTATTACTGATAACACTGCTATCTTTATTTTATTATGATTAATACTGCTATCTTTATTTTATTATGATTAATACTGCTATCTTTATATTATTATGATTAATACTGCTATCTTTATTTTATTATGATTAATACTGCTATCTTTATTTTACTATGATTAATACTGCTATCTTTATTTTATTAGTAGCAAAGAATAGAAAATGTTAGAATTAATAACAGTACGGTGGTAATTGGATCTGTGTAACATAAAGATAAAAAAAAGAAAAGTATCTATTACATAGCGCATGGGCCTGTTGCATAAAGCAGGCTTTCTCAAGCTTGGTGAATTTGTTGCATATCACAAGCTTCCTCTGTAGATTTGTTGCTTAACTCAGGTTTTATTGGTATGTTGCTTAACGCAGGCTTTCATAAGCTTAGTAGGTTTGTTACATAACGCAGAATTTCTGAAGTTCTGTAGGCTGTTGCTTAATGCAGCTTTTCTTAAGCTTCGTATATCTATTGTATAAAGCAGGGTTTCTCAAGTTCTATGTAGCACATGGTAAGTGAGTCAGCAACGTATTTGAAAAACAAGAAAAAAAGGACTTCATGCTTGCTTATAATCTCCCAGTTTACAGGCTAACTTAAGCAGGACTGTTTTTAAAAACATCCTGTAAACTAACCATATCATCGAACACCTATGGTTAGTTTCATGATGTCTGTTGGAGATCCTATAAGGAACGTGAGTTCTCATTGATATTAGCTATTTACGGATAGCAATAATTCAAGAGATTCTGGAATATTTAGGCATTTCATTTATTACGATAATGTGAAACTGCTAGCAATTTTCTTGTGTTTGTTACTGATCACAGAAGACCTGTTTTGTATATTTGTAGAACATTCTTGTTTGTTATTGATCCCAGAAGACCTGTTTTATATATCTGTAGAACATTCTTGTTTGTTACTGATCCCAACAGACCTGTTTTATATATCTGTAGAACATTCTTGTTTGTTACTGATAACAGAAGACCTGTTTTATATATTTGTAGAACATTCTGACGAATCTGTTTCACGATAGCGTGGACATCTTTTAAAATTTCAAATAATCAAAAAATTATGAGTAATCTCTTTATAAAATAACGTGTTTACAATAAATATAGGAATGATCTAAATTTCAATTATGTAAATCATTAACAACAAACTCCTTACGCTCCATGTTCGTAGCCATCGTAGAATCTTTCTAAGTAGCTCATGTGCAAATTATTATCGCCCACTTCTCTCATAATCGTGTGCTTATAAATATAATTATTTTTTAAACTTTCATTTATTGATTACTAAGTAGTTGAAATTACTGTTTAATATTCTCATTGCTGGCGGCTAATATTTACAATCACATTATTTTGCTCAGACGTACAAAACAGTTACTGTTTAAACTTCTGAATCCTTTGCTGATAAAGTAACATAGAATTCTCTTTGAAAATTTCGAAATAAACTACTTCAAAGATACGTTGTTCATAATTCAGTCAAATGGGGGATAGCTTAGGAGCATCATGAAAGCCATTCAATACATTTAATGAACCAATTTCATTGTTAAAATATCGACCGTAACAATGTAGAGTCTGATTAAATAAACGTTTCTAAATAACAAAGAGTAATCAGTAACAGGTATGGCTAATCAGAATAATGTAGTTTTGCATGATAAGAAGTACATATAGTAATAATAATAAAAAAGGTATATGTGAGTCTAGTTAGACTCCTATGATTTGGTTGGGTGGTGATGGGAAATCAACTCACTAATTGCTCGACCACAGCAACACAAAGTTGTGTGAAGTTTCATACTCATAGTTAAAAAGCTTTATGACTGACGAGAGAGGGGGGGGACAGCTCAAATGGGTAAAACATTGACGCTATTAGCCACACATTTCGGAATATTTTTTCACCTTCATTGATTCATGATACGAATTACTTGTGTAAAATATATTTCTGATCAATTGACGTGCGTAATTACAGATGGATTCTGGTTCATTCTTCAGTCATTTCAATGTTTCGGGACGCGATGTGTTGAGCTAATGAGGCCCCAGAAATGTTTTACGACTTTTAGATAAGGAAATATTTCTTGCTTGTTTATTACCTTCTTTGTTTTTGGTTCAAGGCAGGCCTTCACAATCCTGATAGTTTGATACTGAGAATTATGCTGAATTTGGACAAAACGTGGTATATTTTCACGTGGGTAGATGAGTTGATGAGTTTGTGAAAAAAAACAACCAGGCGACAAGTTGGTGAACATCTGATACATAGACTGATCTGTGAAAATTACAAGCTCCTAGAGGCATGTCTAATAATTATGATGACCTGGTAAAAACTTCTAATAACCTATGCAGTCATTTGCGAGTGGTGCACAAACAGGACATTTTTAGCTTATGCCGGATTCATGAAGCATTTTATTTGCTATTTAAACACTGGTAATCCCTGCAGTTCCTGTTTCTAAGTTCATTTTGAGTTAAGAGCAGTGGACTGGCGATTCTTAACTTCCTTGTTGTACAGATAGTGGTCATTAGTCATCATAGCTAACTTTGTCCAGGTCGTCTAATGTGCAAAGCAGTTGTCTCCGGACCTAAAATGAGGCGCCACTTGTATGTATTTCCGTCAAAAGCTTCTATCTGCCATCAGCAGGCATCAGTGCCACACATTTTCACGGAAACAGTAATGAAAATTAAAGCGATCACTAAAACAGCAAGTCAGCAGATGACCAAATCTGAAGAGTAAAACCAGAGCACTGCCTTTCAATAGCGGGTAGCACGTGCAAAATGCGTCAGAACAGCCGTGCTTTCACATGTGGCAAGTAATTAGATAAAACCATACTGATTTTTGTAATTGTAGTGAACATTGGACATTTTTATAACAAGAAAAGTTGTAGTAGATGAAAATCAACTCCTAGACATTTTATGAACACCAATAAGGTGAAACTTCCGGTTAATAATTAACCGAAAAAACAACAACTTGAAGTGGTACAATTAATAGTCTATCATATGAAACCGTTAACTATCGCTATTAGTTTTAAAAATCTAGACTGCATATGTTCTTGATGTCAAAGCCAGACTTTAAAAATACATTAATAAAAGCTCTGTACTATTATTGTTGGATACTATTGTTCTCTTTAATAAACTCTTCCCGCCTAAGCAGAAGTACGTAGAACTTCTTGGCCAATCCAGTTGCAGCTGGGGTTTACGTTGTTAATCACCGCATGATTTTATTCATCCAAAAGAATGCGCCGCTATATAAAGGACTAAAATAAATCCAACATGGCCTTTTTCACATTTTAAGGGGTCTTATTCAACAAAGGAAAATACTGAAGTTTTCAAGACTGGCTCAGTTCCTTTGGGCTTGGTTGGAATACTTCGAACCATAATGAGACAGCTCTAGCGTTAGTTCAACTAACAACCCATTTCTAGTGTTCATCCAATCAGTAATCCATTTTTATCACACACATCCTTCTCTAGTGTTCATTCAACTATTCGTCCATTTTTGTCACACATCCTTTTCATTCAACCATTCATCCATTTTTATCACACATCCTTCTCTAGTGTTCATTCAACTATTCGTCCATTTTTGTCACACATCCTTTTCATTCAACCATTCATCCATTTTTATCACACATCCTTCTCTAGTGTTCATTCAGCTATTCGTCCATTTTTGTCACAAATCCTTTTCATTCAACCATTCATCCCTTTTTATCACACATCCTTCTCTGGTGTTAATTCAGCTATTCATCCATTTTTGTCACACATCCTTCTGTAGTGTTCATTCAACTATTCATCCATTTTATCACGCACCATTCCGTAGTGTTTATTAAACTAATCACCCATTTGTACAATACAAAAAAATTCCGTAATGCTTATTCAATCCGTTTGTACGGTACACATCCTTCTCCGAGGTTCATTCCATTTCTGTCTAACACATCCAACTCTAGTATCTATTCAACTCTACCTCCATTACTATTACACACATACCATTTTCTAAAATTAATTCAACTCACCATTAATTTCTATAACACATCATTATTGAACATTAATTCAACTCACCGACCATTTCTATCATTCCATTTCTGATCAAAACACCCATCTCTAGGGCTTACCTCGTTTCTGATAAACATACCCATCTCTATGACTCATCTCATTTCTAATAAACACATTATTCTCATTTATGATAAACACATTCATCTCATTTATGGTAAACACATCCATCTCTAGAGTTCATCCCACTTCTTATACACAAATCCATTTCTAAGTTTTTTTCAACGCACTATACAAGTCTTTTAATCACGTATTTCTGCACTGTTAAAGCAAAGTAGTATCTATTTGAAAAACCCCATCGTTCTATAGACTTGAATCAAAATATCGTAAGTTTTGTAAAATGTTTATAATAGTTATTTAGAATCTCATTTGTATCGACCAACCAGTTTGTCTTTCGTTTAACTGCTTAGGAGTTCGTGAATGTTTTGATCAGTATTGATAATTCTCCTCGGCAAAATCCGACCTAAGGATAATCCAAATCTTGAACTTTTAGTCTCATCCAGCAATACTTCGCAGCAAAAGTTTTATCTTTAATCTACGGTGATATAAAGCAATGATAAAGAACATCAACCTCCACAAGTTTAGCGTCAAGACTGATGGAATAATAAGGTAAGTAATAGGAGATGAAACAGATTCTATTTAAACCACCAAAGAAATATGTTGGATATTCTAGAAAAAAAACGTATTTTTTGACGTTCTGTGCCGAGAAAATCGTTCACTCGTTATTTCTTCTCCGATTTCCTTTTTGCTAGCGACTTTATTGACTGGACGTTTAAAGATATTTGTCCTTGATTACCTAGCCCATCATGGATTCAGCGAGACAGTGATTATTGGTAACTGTTATTGTTGAAAGAAAACCTTGAATCATGAATATAAGGACATAACTCTAGCCATTCAATGCTGGATTATTAAACAGACGGTGTGCAAAAAGCAGATAATCTTTATATTCGTCTTAATTAACACAAAATTCACGTGAGTATAAAGATTTATTTTATGTTGTTCTCGGTTGCAAAATGTGAAGGTTTGTTTGATTTATGTCCCGCCGTAATGTGAACTAAATCTTGGAGATCTGCTTTCCTGTTAGGCTTAACTAAAAAAACTTCAGGATGTTTTGGTCTTAAATTAACGCGGTTTATTTCCCTTTTCAATCTACATTGAACCTTGTAGCCTTCTGATACATACTTTTTTAGTAGGCCTGGAGAATTTTGTCAGGTTGAATTTTGATTGGTGGCATCATCTTTGACAATGTTAATAGAAATTATTTCTGAAATACGTTAAAACACTTTATCTGGGGAGATTGGACATTACGCACATTTGAGTGTGCCACGTTTCCCTTTACCGCTAAAATTTTCATGTTAACATGCTTTAGACTGAGCGAAAACGCTATAAACGGCTTCGCTCGCATTTGATAAAATTACTAAGGAGTCATTTATAGTAACTTCATTATGGGTAGAGCGGAGATTTCAGGATAAAGCAAAACGTGTTTTGATTAATTGCCTCGTGTGGAATGGTGGACACAAATCCCCAGCTGTGACGTCAGTACTTTCTGGTAATGAGTATAATCAAATGAATCTGTTTTAGGTCCCCTCTGAGTGCCATAAGTTTCAAACCGTACAATTATCACCCATACTACGAGGAAGGTCTGATAAAATAAATTACGTTAAAGGCATTTTGGAAAGAAAATCATACAAGTTGTCTATATAAAACCAAGTACCGCTACTGGCATATATTTTTAAAAGAACGAGTGTTTTTACGTTGAATTAAGTTTACTGGATATCAGATTTAAGCTATCTTTTTTTTTTCCACTAACTCTGCTAGGCAGTTGATACCTATTCATTTCAAAGAAGTCTGAGTTCGAAAACTATGATTTAGATCTTTGACATCGATGTTTCCTAAAAGTTGATCCAAGAAAAAAAAAATAGAAAAAAGCATGCAAAGCTTACCACATTATTTTTGAGAAATTTGATTTAAAATATAGTTTACATCTTAAGCATCTCTTGGTAACATAATTGTAGAATATCTGTAGAAACTTGAGAGAAGATACTACGTAGGGGTTTCTTAAGGATTTAACATGAGTAAAAGTAGTTAGTAGGAATTTTTCAGGGCTAAAACATAAGTAATTGTAGTATGTAGGTTTTTTTTTTCAGAGCTGAGAAATGAGTAAAGGTAGTTAGTAGTGGTTTTTCAGAGCTGAAAAATGAGTAAAGGTAGTTAGTAGTGGTTTTTTAGAGCTGAAAAATGAGTAAAGGTAGTTAGTAGAGGTTTTTCAGAGCTGAGAAATGTAGTGGTTTTTCAGAGCTGAGAAATGAGTAAAGGTAGTTAGTAGTGGTTTTTTAGAGCTGAAAAATGAGCAAAGGTAGTTGGTAGGGGTTTTTCAGAGCTGAGAAATGAGTAAAGGTAGTTAGTAGAGGCTTTTCAGAGCTGTAAAGGTAGTAAGTAGGAGTTTAAAGCTTATGTTATAAAGAAACTTTATCTGGAGATAATTTGACTTCATAAAATACCTGATATAATACTAGAAAGTACCGAAAAGCTTAACACACCATTGCTGGAAATCATTGCTCGAGAACACGTGCTACAAACAAACTAGATATAATACTCTAAAGCATTGAATCAATTTACATTGAAAACAAAATGCACTTCTCAAGAAACAAACTTGAAGCATAATTATAACTTTTATTTTTATGTAAATTTCGAAAACTCAAAGGTGACTGGCACACTTTTCACTCATTAAAAAAAGCAAACATGAACAATAGCTTGTGATGATTTTATGTTTCTATTTATTAGTCTACTTGTTGAAAGTATTGATTGATATTTGTTCTACAATGCAAGAGTAACTTGTTTCCAGTAATTAAGATTATAGCCGTAACTTGTAGCAAAACTTTTACCTTTGTGTTGAGGAGTTAACAGTGACTTGTTTATAATTAATTATATTTGTCATGAGACATTGACATTAGACCTATTATATTTTTAACACTGCATTCTTTCATTAATTCCTTAAGGATTTTCAAGAATTATAAAAGTGTATAATAATAGTATTCCAACCACATTATGTTTGCCATGTCCATTGCCGCTGACGCGTTTTGCTCAATCCAGAGCTCATCAGGCAGGCTGGAACACACCAAACACGGTTGTGGTCGGAACACTATTTACATAAGCAGTTTGTTGTGCGAAAACAACTGCTATGTTATGAATCCCATCTTCAAGCTAGGGAAGCATGATTATAATTAATTATACTTGTCATAAGACATTAGTATTATGCAATAGATGTGGCGAACACAGTGTAGTTCAAATACTATCATTATATACTATTTTAATTATTGAAAATCCTTAAAGAACTAGATAAAAAATGCAGTGTTAAAAATATAATAGGCCCAATACTAATGTCTTATGACAAGTATAATTACTTATAATCATGCTTCACCAGCTTGGAAAAGGCGTTCACACCCTAACATATGACTTAAGGATCTAACGGTAACAATTTTTAAATTTTTTACGTGTAAGTAAATTTTTTTAATTGACTTATGTGAACTTTATTTCTAATAGAAAAGTTAA
>NW_013665819.1:306625-323073 GCF_000517525.1 Limulus polyphemus | reverse complement strand
CACTCGTGAAATGGCCCTAAAATTGCATGTCTCTTATAAAACAACACGTAAACATCTAAGAAATATGGGAAAACCCCATAAAGAAGGTGTTTGGGTGCCCAACGAACACTCCTATGATCATCGTTTCCAATGTGTGAACGTTGCTTCGTCTTTTCTGGCGCGTAATTTGCGTGAACCATTTTTGAACAGAATTGTCACCGGTGATGAAAAATGGATTATTTATGCAAATATTAAACGCCAAAAACAATGGCTCAGTCCTAGACAAAACCCACTTCCGACCCCAAAACCTGGACTCCATCCATAGAAAGTGATGCTTTGCATTTGGTGGGACATCAAAGGAGTAATTCATTTCGAACTCCTCAATCCACAGCGAACTGTCAATGCAGAGATCTATAGTCAGCAACCGGAACGTTTAAATCAAGCCTTTCACTCGTCTATCGGAAAGGTGTTCTTCTTTTCCACGACAATGCACGTTTGACGCAACACAAGATTTGAAGTTGGTTTGGGAAGTTCTCCCCCACCCACCATATTATCCAGATATGGCACCATCAGATCACCATCTTTTTTGTTCGCTGCAACACCATCTTATTGGTAAAATATATGCAAAAGTGGAAGGTGTTAAGAAGGACATCGACATGGTTTTTGCTTCAAAGTCAAGTGATTTCTTTAATCAGGGAATTAATCAATGTTCTGTTTTGATATATAAGTTGTTCGGGTTTTTTCATCTAAAAAAATGTGTCATTAATTTCTTGACGACCTAATAGTTGAAGAGCTAACGTTGATCAATGTACAGCTTTTTGTTTGAATTGTTATCTTCAGTTTAGCGCTAATGTTGACTTGTGTACATTTTTGTACCCCTAGTTGAGGGACTAACGTTGATTTATGTTCAACTTTTTTTTAGATTCTAATGGTGATTTTTGCTCATCTTTCGTTTGGTTGGATATTTAATCCTGATCACTATTCATATTTCATTTCTAATGTTATAACATTTTCTTGTTCCTAATGACGCATTCTAAATAATCTTTCTTGTCCAATGACTGAGTGTAATTTGTTACTACAGTTCTATAATCGGATAACACAAAAGTAGAAAAAAGCCCATCATAAATACTAAAGAAAACATTTGCAGATTGGCCAGTGACCTTCATCTTAAAAATGGAGAAGATATTTACAAAATGACCAATCACCTCCATCATAAAGACTAGAAAAAAAACATTGGTAGAATGACCAATCATCTCCTTCTTAAAAACTAGAGAAAAGAATTATTGAATGACCAAAAATTTCTATCTTATATACTAGAAACAAATATTTACTGAATGGCCCATATAGATACATTAATTAAACTATTTGTCACTTGTAAGCGATCACTTAACCTCCACTTGCTCTGCTATAAACTAACTTGTTTAGAGTAAATATTGTGTTAGAGATCATGATATGTTTTCTTTTTTTGGCAGAGGTAGGAAGGTCACGCCTAGTATAACAGTTAGAATGTTGGGCTGTAGATTGAAGGGTCCATTATTTGAACTGTGACATGCTGATGAATACACTCTATACTTTCAACTGTGATGACGCTATAAGAGTGACAGTCAGTTCTATTACTTGGCTCAGGGCAGCCGCATAATAATTGACGAAAGCTGGTGACGGTTGCTCCCATTTTGGTTAGCAGCTCTAAATTACAGATTGCACAGCCTGAACCTGGACTTTAGCATTTATACTTGCATACACTGACCGGTTTCTTTCACTTTTGGTCAGCAGCTATAAATTACAGATTGCACAGCCTGAACCTGGACTTTAGCATTTATACTTTGCATACACTGACCGGTTTCTTTCATTCTGGTCAGCAGCTATAAATTAGTGATGACACTGCCTGTACCTGGCTTTTGATTTACTATGCAGTTGAAATAATTCTTGGACAATGATTCATTAATATTTTATAACATCATGGTACTAAACAACGATACTTATCCTTGTTCGTCAGAGACAAAAACAAACATTTAATGTTTAGCCGTGTAAAACGAAAACAACAACAACAACACAAAGAAACGTTGACAATAATTGTCTCGATCGACAAATTGAACAAGAAATAATGAAATACCGATCGGAGCTTAGAACTGGAAGTAGCGATACTGTGATTAATTTCTCGCTGTCGTCTTTAAAAGCATAGTAGTAAAAAAAAAGAATATCACGAAAAAGGACATTTTTTGTCGGAGGCATTTTTTTACTATATTTATCACTCTTACGCATTTAGTAATATTCCGTATAGTTCGGTATAAATTCAATAGTTTATAATGATAAGTAATTTCTTTTATTGATTATTGTATAAGTTAATATTGCAAAATTGTTTTCAATTTATCTTTCTAATAACATATTTAAACTCCGAATCAGATATTCTTCATATAGAGATGATAAAATTTTCTGCTATCTCAAAGCTCCAGTTCATATATTATTTTACTGCTCATACGTGCAATTACAGTGTGCAATAAATTGAAATTTACTAATAATATATATTTTCAAATCCACTAATCTACTCAGTGACTCGAGGGCTTATAACGCTGAAACTGGGAGTTCGGTTACTTTGGCGTACACATAGGACAGATAATCTATTGTGCACTTTTTAGCTAAATAAACAAATAAGTTAATTTAACAATTTATTGCATTGTTTTAGTTAGAGCTGGTAATAAGTTTTGAAAAACGTACTTATAAATTAAATTATATATATATATATAAGATTATTTTTCGTAAATAAAATATATTTTTTCTAGCCACAGTAGATTTCAGCCCTAAAAAAATTACCTTGGAAATCCTACAAATCGTACAATGGAATTCGAGCATTACATTTCGCCCACTCATGGCTTTTTGATGATGCAACCTGCTCGTCTTGGGGTTTTCAAAGGATATCAAGATTTCTTCCCTTTTCATCTCCACTCTACATTAAGACACTCTCCATTTTTAGCTTTCTTTTCCTTTTATAAACTTCGAGAAACTTCAGCTTAATGCGGACGCGGACATTTTTAAAAGAATAATGCTATGTCAAAGAAAGGATTTCATTTTATTTTATCTTAACTCGACAAGTTTCATTTTCAAGTTGTGAAAGTCGATTATTTGTTTGTTTCTTTTGGATATTCGCACAAAGCTGCACAAGAGCTATCTGTGCAAGCAATCCATAATTTTAAACTAATAGACACAAAGAAGATAGTTGGTGCAACAGCATGCAACGCCAACTTTTAGGCTACTCTAGTTGAATAGTAGAATTTGACCACCACTCTTATGATATATCAAACACCAAAGTGTAGAGCACGATTTTGCGGTAACGGGCTCTTAGATTCACATTCTTGTATGCTAAGTTCTAGGACACGCCCGGACTTAGAAAGTAGAATTTTTTCGAAATTATTCAAAGCTAGAAAACGGATCTAACAAATTTACGACAAAATTTTACCAACCGGTTGATAAATTTACTGAAATTTCATCAGAAAGAGTGAAGAGAATGAGATCTAAAAATACAGTAATTATTTCATGATCTTCGTATTATTTGATATAACTTGTTTTGAGTTTGGTGTGTATAGTACTGTACAGTTAAATTATAGGAAATGTAATTTTAAGTTTATAGATTTCTGATTTTGTTGTTGTATTGTTTTGGGTGGATAGGGTCAGGTGTGGCCTAGTGGTTATCTTAATGGGCTGCAGATCGAAGGTCCAAGGTTTGAAATGAGACTCGTCGCTGGCTACGTTTCTGGATTTCAGATGTTGGAGCGTTATAAGTGTGACAATGAATCCCGCTATTTGGTGAAGAGATGATGTAGAACAGTTTAGCCCCTATGTCAGTTAAGATGCCGCTCAGGTTGAAAATACTAGTACTATTTATCTTTTACGTTATGGTGTTATCGATTCTAATGTCCACGTATTATATCTCTGTAACGACCAAAGTTTGGGTATTGAAAAGTGCTGTAGATTAACTCTTCGAATCCAGTTAGTATAAGCGTTTGTTCTGCCCAATTCTTCTTAAACGAAGCCCAGCAATGACCTTTTCTGGAAAGATTAGACTTCCAAAATGTAGTGAACTGAGAAAAATGCAGGACTTGATTATATTGTCTCTCTGAAAAAGTTGTAAAATTAATACAGAAAGCTATTTACGACCTGCATAAAAGTTGATTTCTTTCCAGTTCTTCTTTCAAATACGTGAGTTGTTTGACATCTTCAAGGCAATTTTTGTTGTGATGTTGTCACTTTCATTAGTGTGAGCTATCAAGTGTGAAGCGTCAGTACATGCGCCACGTGCTTGTAATTACGTTAGCATTCCAAGTTCATGGCCCACATTTGTTGTTCTCGTTTACTAAACCTTCTCTACCATTCACTCTGCGACATTCCGATGTGGAAGATTTCACAAAAAAGTCACAGTATCTGAATTAACGAATACATTTATATTTTCCAATTTAGAGAACCCTTCGACATTTCTCTTTTAAACATATCTGTACGATGTTAACAACTGCTGGAACAACAACAACAACACATAAATACCACATATTTGTATTTCTAAAGAATTTATATTATTTGCCCTCCCGGTGACTCAGCGATCAGCTTGAGGGCTTATAGCGCTAAAAGTCGGTGTTCAATCTTTGTGATGGACACATAACAAATATTCCATTCTGTAGATTTGCTCTTAAACGAAATAAATTTTGCCATTTTTTCCCTGTGGCTATATTTCAATTACTTAACTAAAGAATGCTGATAAAATCCGAGTATAGTAAGTGTCACGACTTTTGGAATACTAGATGGTTGGAGAATATCAGTATATTTAAATCACTGATAAATGAAGGATTTGATTAATTCATCATCGCAGATATCGAACCTAGAACTTGGTTTTATAAGTCTTCGAGCTTACCGTGGAACGTAAATGATAAAATAATTTGATCTTTTAATGTTTAGCACACTTGTAACACCAACAACAGAAAAAAAAGCACCTTCGATGGAGGATGGAGAAGGTAACATTTTAACATTAAATAAGTATCAAAATTTGTAATTACGTCAAAACTAATATACTTCGTTAAATCCCCAAAAATATAAAACCACTTTAAAGTTTTATTATTCGTAACTAAGTACCTTATTTCACGAAATTCTTGAAACACGACAATGTCATATTTATATTACATACCTTATCTACGTATAAACTCCTTTGAAGACAGAGGTTTTATGATGTTTAAAGAATGAACAGCCAAATAACTGAAGAAAATTGGTTTCTTAAGTACACATGAAAAGAAACACTAACTTCTTTTAAAGCTGTTTTTTCTCTTTGTACGGTGGAATATCATGCAAGGAGTATAATCACCAGTTTGTAAAACAGCTGACTGTTCTTGAGTGTAATATACAGAAATCACAATCATAATCTTCTTGTAAAACAGCTGACTGTTTTTGAGTATAATGTACGGGAATCACACTCACTAGCTTTTTGTTTTTTTCCCTCTTTGTACGGTTGAATATCTGTAAACACAATCATTTTGTAAGTTCATTTCAAACCTTACGTAGACGCATGGTGATCTCAGGTATGAAGTTAGCAGTCAGTTTATAATTACGTTGACAGTCAAAGCACATTAAATGCCTGCCACATGGATAATTAATACAGCTGTGGGTTTACAACTTTTTGCCTTTAACTATTCGCAATCAACGACCGAAAAAATAGAAAACGTTACGTGATGCTCAGTCTAGTAAGTTGAAACGCATCTTTAACAAATATTTACAAAACTTTCAGTTAGAGAATATCCTCTCCATCCTCCTGTTTTTTTGTTTGTTATTTCATGCATACATTTTTTATCTTTCTAAAGAGTGAAACTACAGTAATGATCGTGATATTTGTTTTTTAACTCTTTTTACTATCTTTGTAAAAATGTTCTCTTTAATACATTTGCCAGAATATAATAATATCGAAAAGCAAAGTTAAAAATATTTCACGGTTTTACTCAAGTGTAAAGGGGCCAAACATGGCCTGACTTTGAATGTGCGAGTTGATGGTTCGCGTCCCGTTACCGTTGGCGCGCTACAAGAGGAACGGTGAAATCCCGCAATTTGATCAGGCAAGGGTATCACAAGGAATGACGGCGACTGCTTCTGATTTATCTCTAGTTTAACAGTTTAAAGTCTGGGATGACTAGAGTTATTCTAGCTTTGATCGAATATCAGACACAAAAACAAACGTAAAGAAAGTAATTATGGATGGAGTCACTTGTAACAAGAACACTGACTCGCTTCTACCACATTAGGCTTAACTTCTTTAAATATGTTTCCGTTAAAACCTTAAGTGTTGAAAGCTAGAGTGTTGTAGTGAATAAGCTGTATTGATAATAAAAGATGGTTTCTGTTCAATTGCATTTGTTACATAACATCAGCTAAATTTTATACACTGAATTGTTGAAAATTCATGTACAGAGGTATGGTGAATGTTATATATGCACGACTGTTTTCCGTTTAATTCTAATACGAAAGATATGATTTGGATAATTATGTAGCGCCAGTGTTAAATATGGTTATTTATTTAGAAGAGATTACTATCGCAAGTTTGTTACATAACTATTTGCGAATCATACATTGTGCAGTTCAACAGTTATGAATTGATGATTGTTATATTATTGTATCATGTTCCTTGAACCTTCCGGGTTTTCCTCGTTGTTTTAATTGAGTATTATTGTATTATAATATCCAGTAGTGTGTGGAACGTTCTAGACCTCTGTTCGATTAGTCCGATAGAGATAGATCTAGACCACGTGATTGTGAGCTTAGACGTAAAGAGCGTATAGTGGCGATTTTAAAGTGAAATTATCACAGACAGATTTTATTGTAATAACAGAGTAGAGAGGAATAATTTGTCTTGTCAATTTTATTCTAAAGTAACTAAACCAGCCAGCATGGACTTTGATGAAAAAAAGACAATTATTTAAAGCTCTGGATACAACTATGGTAACCAACAGTTACAGTGGTGAGCTTAAAGTATAATTATCACAGATTGTATTGTAATAACTGAGCAGGAAGAATAATTCATCTTGTCAAATTGTGTTCTAAAGTAACTGAACCAGCCTGTGTGGACTTTGACGAAAAATAGACAATTTTTAAAACTCTGGATACAACTGTGAAAACCAATAGTGTAACGAACATTTGCATATACGTTTGACTTGTTTGAATATATTATTTTAAAACAAGTGGGTTGTGTGCTGTTTGTTTATTGTTGAAATTTATCGCCAACAAGTCACAGACACCTACTGTAAACAATCCAGCCCATACATAAAACCTGACAGTGAAGGTAACTATGTCACTTGATTCACTGATGCCTTCAATCAACATGAGAACTTACTTAATTCTATTACGTTTAGGGGTTATTCTTTAGTGAACCTTTGTTGGAGTGATTTCTTATAGGTAGTGTAATATACACAATGAAGTAAACCCGTATTAAAGTTTCAAAAGACGGACAGGGCAGAGGATGTGTTAAAAGGGTGACTTCTAAATCCCACTATCCAGTTAAAGTATTTCAAGATTTGTCAGTGAGTTCTGTTCACTAGATGCCTTCCATTTAGTTCCTCAGTCCAAAATTAAGGAAGTTAGCATATATAGCCCTTGTGTAGCTCTGCGCAAATATTTGAAAAAAAATGTAAGTACAATATCTAGAAAACAAAAAAATACTCTTTTCAAACTTTTTGAACAGTTCAATATTCATACTTATCGTACACTTAAATTTTATAATGACATTAAACTTGGATATGCGTATTAGCATTAATTAACACTAGTTATTTAAAATTAATATTAAAGTTGACGTTATTATTGATGATGATCTTTGTGCTTATCTCGGTGCTTATAGAATCTAAATTTCATACTGATGACGAAATTCAATACTTAGTCAGGTCTTAAAACTGGCTTGATATTCATTGTATTGTTACAACATGATGGTCATATTGATGACGAAATTAATACTCAGCCAGGTGTTAAAGCTAGATATTCATTGTATTGTTACAACAGACTGTTCATCCTGGTATTAAATATTAAATCTATATTCTTACAGGAGTTTGAGTTTATTTTAAAAGTACATACAGGTGGTATAGTTTCATTCTGATACACTTTAGAATTCGTCTTAATTCTCGACTGAAGCACATAAGCCTGAAAAGGGTACATGCTCATGCTACTTAGAATTCGCCTTAGTTCTAGGCTAGAACAGTTATACCCGAAGAAACTTCATGATTATATAGCTTAGAATTCATCTTAGTTCTAAACAGGAGCAATTCTCCTCGAAGAAGGTTGAATTTCACTTAAATAGATCTTCTGAGTGAAATTTTTTCTAGTATATTACTTTGTTTGAGATGTAGTAAGAAACTATTCAGGCGAGTCTGTTTGAGTGAAAAGCAATTTTTATGTCGTGTTTCTCTCTCTCTCTCTCTATATATATATATATATACCGTTTTTAAATTTCGTAATCAAGTTAAAAGGATTTGAGACAGTTTGTGCTAACAACGAATAGCTTCATATTCCAATAAACCAACACGTCCTATTTTGAGGGTGGTTTCGAATGCATGAAAGTAAGGGTAAACTTTACCTAGTGGTGAACGGATATGTAAGCCAGGAGTCTGTGAATAGGAAATATAAACCAACACGTCCTATTTTGAGGGTGGTTTCGAATGCATGAAAGTAAGGGTAAACTTTACCTAGTGGTGAACGGATATGTAAACCAGGAGTCAGTGAATAGGAAATATAAAACAACACGTCCTATTTTGAGGGTGGTTTCGAATGCATGAAAGTAAGGGTAAACTTTACCTAGTGGTGAACGGATATGTAAGCCAGGAGTCTGTGAATAGTAACTAATAAACCAACACGTCCTATTTTGAGGGTGGTTTCGAATGCATGAAAGTAAGGGTAAACTTTACCTAGTGGTGAACGGATATGTAAACCAGGAGTCTGTGAATAGGAAATATAAAACAACAATTTTATAACTGAACACATATTTCTAGCCACCTTACCAATCACTTAAGTTGAACGTGTACAGCAAGTATAAAAAGACAGAATACCTTAACAATATGAAAACACCATTTCTTATATATCCACTTCTTACGGCATCTCTCCAGAAAAAGATCCGACATTTATCCTGTTTCTTTCCAAGTTATAAGACATCATAAATATCTTTATCTATCGATCAGCTCATCTGTATATCTATCCAAGGACATGATGGATCACTAGAGTACTAGCACGAATAATTAAGTACTTATGTTAATGTCATGAAGCCAATGTTAATAACTCATTATGAAGGTTTCTATCGCTAATATCAAACTGTTCTCCAAAAATGATAATAATATGTTATTTTATCGGCTGGGCATAAACCTATGATTAGAGCACCAAACTGTGTATCCAATAATTCCCTGTTCTCGTCCCGTTGTCGCGAAAATATACTCTGGGTATGTTAAGCAATAAACAACATCCGTTGAAGAAGGCAACAATATAATTTTCTATTATTATTTCCCATGTTAAAAACATGGCTTCATGAGTAATTGTCTATTCTCGGTTTCGAGGGCGATTTTTAATTATTTGATTCTTTCCGGCCTTCCACGTAAGTCTGGTAATTTTATTTACCTGATGAATACCACTCTTTTGAACCTAACAATATTTATCATAAGGACAAAATAAGGTAAAAATACAGTCACAATAATTAACTGAAGTAAGATAAAGGATCATAAGATGATGAGATGCAGCTACTTAATACTATAATAAATTATCTCAAGAAGATGAGATGCAACAACTTAATACCATAATAAAGGATCACAAGATGACGAAATGTAGACACTCAGTATTATTACAAAGGACCACAGGATGATAAAATGCAGACAATCAGTATTATAATAAAGTTAGAATAAAGGATCCAAAAATGATAAAATGCAACTACTTAATACTGTAATAAAGGATAACAAGATGATGAGATACATTTCAAAACTAATACAGAATGCATCTTCATTCATGTGTATTCAGGTAATATTTTTTTTATAAATTTCCATACTGTTTAGGCATGTAGTTAATCACATTCTTTTTAAGCGAATGAATGCCCAACAGTTGTAAACATGTTCTAATCCTTTTACTTCGGTAATGTTGCATACTGCTGACGTTTTAATGCAGCATTCCTTTCCAATTTCAGCAGCCAGTTAAAAGTTAACAAAATTTGAGGCTGACCAGTAAGTGAAATATACTTGACGACACATTATTTACAGGAATAAAAATATGTTGTTCATTTTCCATTTGTATTTTTGTGTTTATTTCATTTGCTGTCTGAATGTGATTTATTTTCTGCTTAACAGATATTTGGAAACTTTTCTGCTGGACATCAGTAAGTCTGAATACCACCAACCTGTTAAAAATAAATATTTTGATGATGTGACAGGATGTGGTGTATTATTGAGGAGTTTATTTTGAACATGCTCCATTTTCTGTTTGATTCTTTCTTACAGTGAAGTTTGTAATTCTTGATCATAGAAAATTTCTTATGAGACCATTTAGAACTTATTGCGGAGAGGAGAAAGCCAAATACAAAACTAGGACACAGAATGTGACGAGTAATGGAAGAGGCACTTTCATAGACCCGGAGCTTTCACTATGCTGACATTTAATATCCGTTCTCTATGGGACGCCTAAGTGCTCGATGACAAGCCCAGGCATCACAAGGTGCTGGTTTCCATCAATGATGACTGAGAATAATAGGTAGGTACGTGTAAGTAAATTTTTTAATTGACTTATGTAAACTTTATTTCTAATAGAAAAGTTAATTGTGCTATGGGTACGCCACTTGTTTAAGTGCTAAACCTTCAATTTATTTAGTTACTTCTATTAGGTCATCAAGAAATTAATGTCGCGTTTTGGAACACTTTGGATCCATTGCAAAAATTATCAGCCAGTTTTACTTGTTCTTCAGTTGAACTCTGGTTCTGTAACAAACCGTCTGATGACAACCAGTCACGCTTTATGAAGATATAAAAAAATGTCCCTTATTGACTTAGCAGTAAATATGATGGCTTATGACGTTAAAATAGTTTTGATATTGGTGGTAGGCATAGCATAGATAACCCACTTTGGAGTTTTGTGCTTAACAACAAAAATCAAAGATATATAAAAGTTAGTTTATGTAGGTCATGTTTTATTAAGATATCAAAAGACGTTTAAGAGTTAGCTTATGCAGGTCACTTTATTAAGGTATTTAAGAAAATTTAAAAATGAGCTTATGTAGGTCATGCCTTATTAAGCTGTCCTTTAGGCTAAGCCAACATAATCTGGCAGCGTATTAAACATTTTCCCCTTTTTAAGGAGCAGAAAACGTGAATCTGAAATCAAGTTTGGGTTTAGGTGTAAAAATTTGCCCACCACAGTTTGTTTGACTGCTGAAAATGTTTTGCCTTGAAAATATTTGAACAGGGTGTATTTATTTTGTTAAAATATACAGCTAATAGAAACAACTAAAACGAGATATATGTGTGTATTTTTCATAAATACAGTGTTATGATGTTATTTTAAGGAAATATCAGTAAAGGAGTTTTGTTTGACTGTATCCAACTTTTTTTTACATCATAGAAATTACGAATCAAGTCTCCTTGGTGTTTCATAGTTCAACAGTTCCTCTTCAAAGCGATAGAGCTCTGAATGTCGGAGCTGGCGAACCTGGTTCGATTCTGTGCGGTGGAGCAAAAAAAAAAGAAGATATTCTGACATCCCTCTGATAATTAGTTCAAAATTATGAAAGGCTGCAGATAGCCTTGGGAGTTTTGCCATAAATACAAATATGTATCTAGTTTCTTTAAAATAATTTGATTAAATTCGATAAATCCAAAATATTCTTTTAAGTAAAAATGTATTCAATCGCTTTAATTTTATCCAAAATCCTGACTTAAATCCTCTATCTTAAATTAGCGATGAATTGGTATCTATAAGCGTTTGATCCGTTACAATATGTTAATATTAAAGTGTGTATTTTTTTTCCCGTTAATTGATGTTTAAAATAAAACATATTGTTTTTAATGATTATACTACACATTTGCCGTATGGGACGGGTTTTATGATTCTTTAATGATAGATGAAAGACTATAATCAAAAGAAAATAATTAAGAATATTTTAAACTTTACGTTTTTGGTTGTTAAACGTTGTAAATAGAATTGTCTAGACTTTATATAATAAACTTTGAAGTAAATAGGATTAACCAGTTTCAGTATAGAATAAGAAGTGTATCGAAAGCGTTAAAGGCAATTTGCTTGGTTCAATATTTAAAACTAATTCTAATTCTGAGAAAGAAATTCATTCAAAAGCTACCTGCTAGTCAGAAAAGTACATGTTGAGAATCGGAAATAATTTTGGAAAAGAGGTCGTTGCAGATATTTTTAAATCAGAATGTGAATTCAACTATTGTGTGTAGATAGGGAACATCCAATTTCTCCATTTGATGATTCCCTGTGCGTGCATTCGATGCAAAGTAATCGAAAAATCCCCTTTTTCAATAATTTCTATCATTGATGTTATGTATTATAGCCGTTGTTCGTGTGCTTTTTATATTAGCGCATAGCGTGAGAAGACGACAGATTCGGTGTTGGGCTGAATCTGAGAGATAAACACAGACTGAAAGGGATCAGGTTGTTGGAGTCAGTGAACTTCTACATGTGAAAGGAACAGTAAACGCCCTCTTGGCGTCGGAATTACTCAAGCACAACATATTACATGAAAATAAAAATGCATTTAACTTGAACCTCTTATACATAGTAAATGACAAGGTTTGTCGTGAGCCAAATGAAATGGATTTAACTTGAACCTCTTATACATAGTAAATGACAAGGTTTGTCGTGAGCCAAATGAAATGGATTTAAATTGAACCTCTTATACATAGTAAATGACAAGGTTTGTCTTGAGCCAAATGAAATAGATTTAACTTGAACCTCTTATACATAGTAAATGACAAGGTTTGTCGTGAGCCAAATGAAATGGATTTAACTTGAACCTCTTATACATAGTTAATGACAAGGTTTGTCGTGAGCCAAATGAAATGGATTTAACTTGAACCTCTTATACATAGTAAATGACAAGGTTTGTCGTGAGCCAAATGAAATGGATTTAACTTGAACCTCTTTTACATAGTTAATGACAAGGTTTGTTGTGAGCCAAATGAAATGGATTTAACTTGAACCTCTTATACGTAGTAAATGACAAGGTTTGTCGTGAGCTAAATGAAATGGATTTAACTTGTGACTTATATATTTAGTCTAATCATTAACTTAAGTCATGAGTCACATCTTTGATCGAACTACTTACTTAAGACGTGGGTTACGTACATGACCTAAATATCAACTTAAGCCATGAGTTACGCCTTTCGTCAAAATATTCCTCTAAACCGTGGGTTACATCTTAAGTATTAACTTAAGAGGTGGATTATGATCGTGATTGAACTATCAACTTAACACACGAGTTACATCCTTGACCGAAGTGTTAACTTAAGGCATGAGTTACGTCACTGATCGAAGTAATAACTTAAGATGTGGGTTACGTCCTTGAGTGAAGTGTTAACTTAAACCATAAGTTTCGTTCTTCACCAAATTAATAACTTAAAACATGAGTTACGTCCTTGACCGAAGAGTTAACTTATGATGTGGATTACGTCCTTGACCGAAGAAATAACTTAACACATAAGTTACGTTCTTAATCAAAGTATTCACTTGAAACATGGGTTACGTCCATGACCGAAGTATTAGCTTAAAATATGTATTAATCTCGATCAAAAGTACGATGTAAAATTTGGGTACACACCCTTATAGAATGTTTCAAGGAAGATGAAGTGCATATTGGTTTTATAGATTTGGACATTAATATTAACTTCTAATCAAAGCAAAATACCATCATAATCAGTAGAGAAAACAACCTAATCTTGAGTATAGCGAACTTAATTGTTTCATCAGTTGGATAACCTTGCTGTTAGCGATATTTTTAGTAATATCTCACGAGGTTAGCCAGCTTAGGAAATTTAGACTAGTTCTAAATGTCACGACAGGAAACAGAGTCATTGGCAGTTAAAATTCAACTGCGCATTGAATTTTAATAACCTGAAAAGGTATTATATATTACACAGTGTTCTGAAAATTTTCACCAGGGAAAAGCTGACGGGCCCTGTTAACGAATCACGAAGAACTTTCAAATATTGTAAATTTGGTCAGATTATTTAACCTTCTAACCGAATATCTTTCTACTTTAATCATGTGAGTGTTACCAGTTCATACAACAAAAACATTATAGAAATGTTGCATGAAGGAAGAGGATAAACAGTAAGAATTTTCAATTACAAGTAATATTTTCTTAAATTTCTTGAAAACTTAAAGAAAAATACCTTGATTATGGAACATATATTTTTTGTTTTACATCGGCGCCAGGTTATTAATATATTGGGCTACAACACAAAGGTCCGGTGTTCGAGACGTGGTAACGTTAACCACGCTCAGTACATTCAGTTGTGGCCATGTTATAAAAGTGACAGTCAATCCTAGTAACTCAAAGCTAGAAACAGCATTACCAAAAACCTATCTATCTCCGATTTGGTTGTTTAGCACAAGTGTGTATAAGGTGTCGTTCAGGTTGAAAATATAAATTATTTTTGTTCTTGCATCGGGTGTGCCTTCTCAGTAGATTTTATATCGAGACGTGAATTGGTTTTCTGTCATGACTTATTATCAGTCGGGACTTTCTATATCAAGTAATTTTAAAACATTCTGTAATGTTGGTCTTTCTTTTCAAATAGACAGATTAAGCAATAATGTCGTTGTGTTTCCTAATGGATGGTTTTGTTACTTTTTCATGTAATACATGAATTTTTTTAAAGGAAATAGATAAAACTATGGTAATTAAACTGTGCGTATTGTAAGGTTTAAATGATAATCAAGTTTGCCTATGTTAACAACTTTCACACTTTATATTAACGTAATAAAGCCTAAGTTATTGTTCAACTTGAAAGCAGGTTCACACAGCTGTAGGCTTCCATTGTTGACATATGTTTTGTTTGGATGTCTAACACAGCTTTAACTTCAATTAATGGAAAACGAGTGCCATTGAATATGTTCAATATACTGCTAAGTCAACCCTAACCCAACAGGAAAACATACTTCAAACTTGGTTCAATGGGGTCTCGAAGCCTAACATGATGTACGGACTATTATGACGTCAATGCTATCGATATTCATACAAATATGTTCACAAAATGGCATGTATATATATAGCACAGCAGCCATTTACATTTAAACAATAAGCTACAATATTTGAATTTTTAAGTTTTCCGGTTTATTAAACCTTATATCATTCCCTCTATTCGTTATCGCTCGAGTTCTAATAGATGGAGCCCTGCGGACTTCGCTAACCACCTTATTTACCAGATTCTACAATCTCGCTAACCAAGCACCTGATCCGCCCGTGTTTCTCACTTCTATCAGACCCCAGGGAGCACTATAGAACTATAATACTACCAAGGAAAGCTTTCGGGACTCTTCGAGGTTGCTTTTAACTTATGTGTTGCGTTGTGCTGTAATCAACGTTAATCAACGTTAATACACACGTGTGGTTGTGTACACAACAATCTCTGAGACCATTCACATAACTTTTCATATCATAGAGCTGGTTAAGTCATTTTGTCACAAAATTACTCTTGTTTCAAATAACGGTTACACAGTAGTGTATTTCAAGTTAGAAAAATATAGTAAAAAGATCACCAAGATACCCACTGTAATTGACAATTTCTTATCGTATGGAAGATTGGTTCACCCTGACACTTGAACTCAAAAAATGGTCAGCTCTATTAGATATCACTATCTTCTGTGTCGATTTATTTTTTGTGGGGGTCTTTTAAAGTAAGCCAAAATTTCATCCACTATGATCCAGTTCAGGAGGTTTCTTAGTTTTTCCCCAACCCTGATAAATTAACGAATGATAAAATAGATAATTAACAGCCAGTTCACGTAACAGTCATTTTTTCTTTTGTAATTATTAAGGTGTTGAACAAGAGTAACTGCGATAAATAGTTCATGCTACAGTTTTTCTTTTTTGTAATTATTCAAATTTTAAATATAAGTATCTACAATAAACAATTCAAACAATATTATAATTATTCACATTTTTTAACAAAGGTAACAACAACTAACAGTTCAAACACTAGTTATATCTTTTTTGTATTTATTCAGACTTTTAGAAAATGCCATTATGCTAAATAGATTTTCTAACAGTTATTTCTTTGTTTATAAGTATTAGGATCTCTAGCAAAAAACAAACAAAAACTACAATAAACAGTTCATATAATAATAATAGTTTTTTGTAACTATTCAGGATTTTAGCAAATGTAACACTAATTAAAAGTTGTAGTATATTTCTAATTATACAGATTTTTCACAAAACTAGCTGTAATAAGCGAGTTATGTTTGTTTGTTTTTGAATT
>NW_013665819.1:270219-306558 GCF_000517525.1 Limulus polyphemus | reverse complement strand
CAACGAATAGTGGGATTGACCGTCACATTATAACGCCCCCACTGCTGAAAGGGCGAGCATGTTTGGTGTGACGGGGATTCGAACCCGCGACCCTCAGATTGCGAGTCGAGCGCCCCTAGCCACCTGGCCATGCCGGGCCGCAAGTTATATAACAATTAGTTCTTTTACTGTAATTATTTAGATTTTTTAACAAAAGTAGCAACAAAAATAATCCATGTAAGAATTATTCAGATTTTTTTAACCAGTGTTTTTTTGCTAAGCACAGTGCTACATTACTGAGTCACCAGGATCTTTAAGTTTGTTCGTAATTAAGCACAAAGTTACACAATGGGTTATCTGGGATTTGCCAACTACGGGTATAGAAACCCGGTTTCTAGCGTTGTAAGTCCGTAGATATACCGCTGAGCCACTGGGGGGGAGGGTCAACAGGGATTTAACAAAAGCTACAATAATTAACAGTTTATGACATAGTTATGTCTTGTTTTGTTGTTATTGTGATCTTGATAAACGAGACTACATTAACCACTTCAAATAATAGTTAATTTGTTTTATATTTTTTAAGATTTTTATCAAATGCCATTGCAACAAACAGATCATGTAACAGTACAGATTTTAATATAAAATACCTACAACAAACAAGATATAGCAGTTATATCTTGTTATATTTATTCAGGCTCTTAACAAATGCTATTACAACAAACAGATCATATATCAGTTATTTCTTTTTTTCGGTAATTATTCACATTTCTAACAGAAGCAACTATGACAAACAATTCATGTAATAGTCATTTTTTGTAATTATTCTGATTGTTAACAAAATCAGCTACTACAAAAAGAATCAATTTAACTGTTATTTATTTTTGTAATTATTCAATTTTTTTAAAAAAGCACGTATAATATACATTTCACATAACAGTGATTCCGGTTTGTATTTGTCCAGATTTTAAATAAAAATAAATATAATAAACGCTTCATGTAAAAAGTATTTCTTTTATTGTACTTATTTAAGTTTTTTAACAAGTTTATTTATTTTTGTTAAGCGCAAAGATACACAGTGATCTGTCTGTGCTTTCCCCACTAAGAGCATCGAAGCCCGATTTTTAGCGTTTTAAGCCTTCATGTCTTAAAGCCACCGCAGGGTTGTTTAATTGTTTTTCTTTTAATTTTTTGCAAGAATATTATTTGTCATATTTGTATATCTAGGTATGTCTATCGTGATACCAAAGATGTTAACGCTGAAACGAAATCTGATCTTTTGCACCATAAAACTTCAGATAAAGAGATCATATAACAGTTATTTCTTTTCTTGTTGTTGTTGTAATTATTCTAATTTTTAACAAAAGTAACCATGACAAACAATTCATAAAATAGTTATTTCATTTTTGTTATTATTTTTGCTATGAAAAAAGCAACTTGTATAAACAGTTCATGTGACATTAGTTTTTTGTAATTACTTAAACTTTTATCAAAGCAATAAAAATAAAACATGGGAAAAAGAACTTATCTCTTTACGCCTTCTAAAACTACTGAGATAGCTATCTATATATATATAATGAATGAATGGAGGGAAACATAGATCAATAGATATACTTATAGACACGGGTAGACAGATAGATAGTTCTAATGTAGTGTTTCTTGATGGAGTTGGAATATGTGCTCGCCACATTTATTCGAAACGCACTTTCTACCTGACAAAAGAATGTTATTCGATAACCCTTGACTCAGTAGATATACTTTGTGAAACGATTGTCAAAGAATTCCCTGAGCCTTTTATTTTTGGAGATAAAAATTTGTCCACTGGTTGCGATAACGGAAATCAATGATCAAATCTTCTTGTTGGTCACGTTCTGGTCGGTACACAGTTAGTTGACTCTCTATAACATCGGTCTTTACCCTTGTAAGAGAAGCTTTTAGATACGATAGTTCTACTGTTAGTGGTGTCAAACTGAAAATAGCCAGTTTTTCTGTGGATAAAGTTGGTGTTAGGAACGGAATAACAAACTCTGTCTTCTGAAGGCCCTAAGTCTTTTTTCTTTTTTGACAAAGCCTCTCCGGTGGCACAGCGGTATGTCTGCGGACTTACAATGCTAAAATCCGGGTTTCGATACCCCTGGTGGGCAGATCACAGATAGCCCATTGTGTAGCTTTGTGTTTAATTACAAAAGAAACTTTCAACAAAATTTCGATACAGAACAATGGAGGTATAACTACCTTTTACGAAAGCTAAATTAACGTGAAAATTCTTTTTTTTATTACGTAATTACTTATTTAGTTTTCCTCTCTAATTATTCAAATAATGTCCTGAAACATAGATGAGGAACACAATATGATTATCGATGTATAAACGTTCTAAAGAAGGAACAATATTAGTTAAAAGAAATTAAAATTAAACACTTTAAGTGATCATCATATTAAAAGCAGGTATTATGTTAGTTAAAAATAACTAAACGTTACAATGTTATAGAATTCTGTCGTTGTTTCAACGACTGTTTACTTAACGCCAGAATAACCTTTTCACCTTCTAAACCACTAGACATTACAATGTCTATTTAGTCACACTTATCAGCTCACTGTCGTTGTTTCAACGACTACTTTCTTAATGTCAACTAAAACCTTTTCACCTTCTAAACCACTAGACATTACAATTTCTAATTAGTCACACTTATCAGCTCACTGTCGTTGTTTCAACGACTACTTACTTAATGTCAACTAAAACATTTTCACAACAACTGGCTTTTCTGATCGTTATCACCTGACTAAAATTCGTCGAAAACAAAAATTCCATCTGGTGAGAAGCTGTTAAGTAGTTAATTAATTAAATTCATCTTTACGCTTATAGTTGTGTTTTGACAAACTGTAAGTTCGTTATACTTGTTACTACCAGGAAATGGAAAGAAAACACAAAAACAACTATCAAATCGATAAAGATGGTTTGAACTTTCACTAAGTGTTTTGTTGTTTTTTTTGTATTAAAAGTAAATGGATTTTGGCAAGCTATTATTTGATGTAATTCAACTTTATTTCTCACGTTTTTTTTTAAAACAAATAATTGCAAGATGAATGTTTCTATAACAGGACAGGTAATCACGTCATTATGCTCTTCTCCGTAATCAGTATTTCTTTATTTTAAGTAAATTGTTTTGTTTGTTGAACACAAAGCTACACGATGGACTATCGGTGCTCTGCCCATCGCCAGTAGCGAAATTCGATTATTAGCATTATAAACCTTCAGAACTTACCGCTAAGCCACCGAGAGATTGTTTAATTTGTTTGTTTTTTTGTTTCTTGCAATAATATCGCTTGTCATATTTCTAGATCTGGAGAAGTCTATCGTGATACTAAATATATTAATGCCAAGACGAAACGTTGTTATTAAATAGTGTTACAGAAAATTTACAAAACCTGAATTTATACAAAGGGTTGAGTATTTTATATTAAAACGATTTTCGAGCCTCACCACAACAATGTCACCACGTCCGGTCGTGCTCTATCTGACGAACGTGGATCTTGACATTGGCCATGTAGCGTAGTTTCCATTACAAAAGAACCCGTATTAAGACTACCATTTCCAAAGCGTACTACTCATCCCTGTTTGTTTTTCGTAAGTCATCTAGTGTACGAATACGACAATTTCTTAGCGCCTGTTTGAACAGTCCAATCACACAGAAGTCCATAAGCATTGCGTACGTGCGACTTAACCGTTCTATCTTACCCGTTTCATTGTCCAACTGCTTGAGGAATTCAAAGATCAAACACGTAAGTCGTGGAATCAGTTTGTGTACACGTGAGTTGTATCACTTTTTCAAATGGTCTTCTTGATTTGGTTGCATACTGTTGCCTGGGGAACGTGAACGACTTTTGTTAATATAATGTGCTCAATTCTATGTACATAAAATGGGAAATCTTGGTTAATAATATCAGAGAAGCGTTAAAAAAAGGCAATTACATCCAAAAAAGTGAAACCTAGGTTAATGATATAAGAAAAAGTATTTTAAAAAGCACTTATATCCAATAACAAAACGTAAAGTATGTGTGCTTAATATTTTTTGACAGACTTCGTGGCCGTAATTTTCATGTAAGCAGGTATTTTGTGGGGTTAGTTAGTAAATTGAATTTATGACATCAGCCGGTAAACTAAGGTGGTCATTATAACGTTAGACGGTGAAATAAGGAAAGTATCTTATGACGTCAGTCAATGAGGTATGGTGCGTATTTTATGATGTTAGTCAATGAGGTATGGTGCGTATTTTATTATGTTAGTCAATGAGGTAAGGTGCGTATTTTATTATGTTAGTCGGTGAAGTAAGAAGTACATTTCATGACGTTAGTTGGTGTAGTATGGTAGGAATTTATGACTTCAGTCGGTGTAGTAAGGCTAGCATTTCATGATGTTAGTCGGTGTAGCATGGTGATAATTTTATAGTGTCAGTCGGTTTAGTAATGTAGGCATTTTATGACATCAGTCGGTGAAGGAAGGCGCTATTTTATTATGTTAGTCGGTGAAGTAAAACGCGCATTTTATGATATTAGTCGCTGAACTAAGGTGGGCATTTTATGAAACTGCTCGGAAAAGTAACATAGGCATTTTAAAATGTTATTCTGTAAGGTAAGGTAAGGTGGGCATTCATAACGTTAGTCGGTGAAGTAAGGCGGGTATTTTACGCAATGAGCCCTCCAGTGGCTGAACGCTAAGTCTATGAACTTATAACTTTAAAACTCGGGTGGGCCCAGCAAAGATAGCCCATTGTGTGTCTTTGCGCTTAGCAACAAATAAACAAGTCATGCAATGGTATGCATTTTGAGGAAACTGAGGTCGAACCAAGATGTTTGAATGTCCTCACGTTTTCAGCGGTTACTAATTACATCATTTTGCATGCAAATTCGTCCGGATATTTACCAGTTTGGTAAACAACGATCACTTGATCTCTGACATTAGCCACGACGCTTCAAGTGTAGCCTTGAGCAATCTCATCAGAAGTCGAAACATCCACCATCCCAATTACACAGCAAAGTTTATACAACCAGAAGGATGGACCGTTTTGAAATGATATCATTCTAGCCTTGAGGGATATACGATGGGTAAATACTGAACACAGCATCATTCGATTCCACTTTCCACAACATTTGCAAGTCACTGAGTTTGCCAAAATATCTCACTCTCTGAGTTACCAGAATGTCTCTTTACATGAACATCCTTTATTTCCAACCTGTCAGCAAACAATATATGCACGGGTTGAATATTCGTAATACACAACCTGTTAGCAAAGTTTCTCACTTTCTAAGTTCCAAACAAGGGTTATATACATGCACGGGTTGATTATCCTTAATACTCAATCTATCAGCAAAATTTCTCACTTTCTTTAGTTTCTCGCTTTCCAAGTTCCAAACAAGGATTGTATACATGCATATAGGAGTTAAATATCCTTAATAACTATTTTCAAAGTTCCTCACTAAAGTTATTGTTTTTCCAACGTGATGTTTTTTTTCCCACATAGGCGTCTCTCTCTAGCTACCCACTGTGTTTAATTCTAACAGAGAGGATTAAATAAAACATGAACTGTGTAGCAACACCAGCAAAATCACCCAGTCGAACACATTTTACTCTAACGTTTTTGACAAGCCGTTTTTAACTGATTTATTTCAGTTTGAAGTTGGCTTCCGCTAAATGTCTCGGGTTACATGGTTCTAACATGTCATAAACGGCTGAATGTGTGAATGGATGATTATATGTCTATCGCATATAACTATAATACAATATATTCATAAATATATTTATAAATGAAAGAAATATCAAACAAGTTTCGAAGTGCTTCTGGCTAATTCTCAACCGGTATTTTCTTCAGACGAAACAGATTTTTATAATTTCTTGAACAAGCAAAATGTGTGTGTGTTGCTATTGATTTTGGAAATGATTTCTAACACGTTGATATGCAAAACTACTAAATTCTTAGCACTTAAGTGATTATGTGGAAATTCTTCTCAGCGTTATTATTCGTTAGGCTTAGAATAACTATCGATTTTATTTTAGGATTTAAAGTCTCGAACCCGATCTCCAATCGTAATGCTACTACCATTCCATTCTGCAGATCACTTATTCTTAAAGGCAGTTTTCTTTCAGTAAAATATCTGTATTTACATGAAGAATATGTACAATATTGAATACGACTCCCAGAAGATCAACGTTTTGTAAGGCTAGATCATAGTCTGAGATGTTATGCTCTTAAGCTAAGCCTTACTAAATGAATTCAGGCACTTTATGTGAAATACAAATGTGTAGTAATCACGTTTTTCACCTCTGGTTGATGCTTAGGATCTATATTGCTGTTTTAAACTTTGAGTAAACGATTTATTTATTTTTTTACCACCACAACAACCCCTTGGTCACGTTCGGCGCTCGCATTTTATTGTTTCATTTCTTAGGATAGTTGTTAAGAAGTTCAAATGTGCGAACTATAAAGGCATATGACTTCTTTTATTTGCCTGAAACTGATATTGAATGCTGACACAGGGGAGTCTTATGACGCAATAACTGGCCCTTATAAGCTATTTTGTAAAGGAAGCTATGCCGCTTCTGTTCTGTTAATGTTAAACGTATTATGTGATTTCATCTATAAAAAATTTATTCAGTGTGCATGAAGACTCCTTCTCAGAACTTATTAATTATAATGTCTATTAATTGCAAGGTTTGTCAAGGGGGTTCACAGACGTTTGAAAATTTTATTAACCTTTAACATAATTAGGCGAGGTTTTACTGTTAAATACTTCGATTTATTTCAAAACTTAACATTTCTCTTTTGCTATCATTCCATTGTTTGACATAAACTCAAATCATAATTGGCTAAGCGGTTAGTGTGTGACACTGTGAATCCGTAGGTCTATGGTTATTGAAACATCGAATGACTTAGTAGAACTAAAAAAATATACTGAAAAACCAAGTGACAAAAATACGAACTAAATATTAAAACCATGCAAGTAATATAGTAAAACTAATAACTAAACCGGAACACCAAGTGACTTAGTAAAAGCAAGAATTACACTAAACCACCAAGTGACTTAGTGAAACTAATAACTATACCTGAACCATCAAGAGACTTAGTAAAATGGGAATCAAACATGAAAATATCAAAGTTCAAAGATTTAGATAATTGCATAATGTTATGTTTCTATTATAAATGGTCCAACAGTAAGCTTGAGGAGTAATAATGCCAAACATCAGGGATTCAATCCATCAGGTGGTCGAACATGCTCGCCCTTACAGGCGTGATGGAGTTATAATGTGGGAATAAATTCCACTTTCGTTGGTAAAGTGTAGCCCAATAATTGGCGGTGGATGATGTTGACTAGCTGCATTCTCTCTAATCTATCATCTCAAAATTAGAGACGAATAGCGCAGATAGTCCTCGAGTAGCTTTGCGCGAAATTCAACAAAGAAAAAAACAAACAATCCCTGCCGTGAGCACTATTTAAGTTTCTACCTAAAATATTGAATACGGCATTATTTAATAGGACTGGAAGTAAGATATTGACATGATTATACTTAAATAAGTGAGAAATAATACAATTTGTAAGAGAAAACAGCATATTTTCTAAAATAAGTTATAACACTACTTTAAATAGCTTCATACTATCCCCAACGATACGATATTATTGTCCGAAGTGTCGCGAAAAGCCGACGGTACAAGTAATATAGATTACGGTGGATATTTTAGCCTATTTCTAACATCAGTGTGAAAGAAGTGTGCCGTTCCATATCTTACTGACCATTAATTAGTCTTTTACAACCAAAAAATGGCGGTAAAATCTTGCAGTTTATTCGTTCATGTTTTCAACCGAAAGGTGGCGATCTTGTTGATTATTCATCAGCTTTTTAACCGAAAGGTGTCGCTGTACATCTAGCTAATTATTGATTAGTCTTTTCAAATTGTAATTATTCCTTCTTTCTTATCTACTGCCCCCCAGTGACACAGCGGTATGTCTGCGGACTTACAACGCTAGAAACCGGGTTTCGATACCCGTGGTGGGCAGAGCACAGATAGCCCTTTGTGTAGCTTTGTGCTTAACTTCAAATAAATAAACAAATTCTTATCTACTACTGAGATTAATAAATACCCTATTTGTTATATGTTATTGTTACAGAAACATATATTTGATTATCTTATCAATTCCATTTTCCTTCAATGATAAATTTAACTAACCAGTTTAAAATAAATAAGTAAATAATATAAATTAAATATGTTAGAAAATACCATATATTCGAGACTCGGTATATGTGTGTGTGTGTGTGGCCTTTTAACAACTAAAAAGTCTTCTAATAACAGCCGTACGAAGATCATGAGAGATCATGATACTTTGTTGTTTTCCATCTTTTTCTTTGACGGCCTTGGGTCACGTCGATCCAAAATATGTCAAAGTGAATATTGACGTTTATAACAAATGATGCGAAGAATCAAGTGGATGGTCCCTATGAGAATCATCTGGCTGATTTCCGACGTCAAAGAAAATTAGCTAGACCTTCTCACGGGCCCTTTAACTGCTAGCGGCCAAACATCTTTTCCAGCCAGTTCAGTGCAACCTTCTCTTTCCCAGATTATTTCTCCCTTCCCTTACAAAACCACTGACAGGTGAATAAATGCATCCCTAGGTCCCACTGTGCCCATTAAGCATATAGTCAAACGGGAGATGAATTTGACGCGTGCCGCTGGATCTTCTTTACTTCAGAGACCGCTAAAGTAGCTCCAGGACTAGTAGGATGGGACGATTTTTCATCACAGAATAGCTTTCAAAGCGAAGTACGGTGCCAATGAAAGGATAGATGGAAGGACAAATAAAAGACTGAATGAATATATATATATATATATATTCTTCACAAGTAGCTACTACACCGTACTCTCTGTCTCTTTTCTCTCTACTCGGATCTCTGGTCTTTTATTAATATATCATTGTATTAAGACACATGTAATTAAACATCAGTTTTTACTTCAGCAGATATACCTATGTAATGCTATATCTATATATTCATGATACTTCATATTAATATATCTTTGTATTAAGACACATGTAATTAAACATCAATCTTTACTTCAGCAGATATACCTATGTAATGCTATATCTATATATTCATGATACTTCAATGCTATATTCTTTTGTTTAACTACTCTTATAGTTATTCACAACTTTTAACTCAAACAATAAACGAAGCAGAAAGAAAACCCCCCCAAAAAACGTCATGTAAATACTAGAATAAAAGCATATTTTTTCCCACATGTGCAAAAGTATCCACGTTTTATTTCATAAATCGAAATGATGTTTTCCTTTCGTGTAACTTATAGATTTTTGTGAAATTGAATATTTCCTATTTTTATTTTAGTAAGATCTATTAATTTTTAATTATGCAAAAAATGAATATATTTTTTTTTTTACTTTTTAAAAACTCAGAGCATAACAAAGACGTCCTGCTAGTAAGGTGTATTACATATAAAATTATCTTGGACAAAAAATAAGATACCGCTATCTATATATAATAAAAAAAATGCATAGTCATTTAGAATTTTTACCGGTTTCGTAGTTTCCTGGGTTCCTCTTCAGAATTAATTATTACATAAAACAAAAGACTTTCATAAAATTGATACTAGCTTCACCAAATATTTCTAAAGATATGAATAAATAAAGAAAATATGAAATGCACATTGGAATATACAATTATTTAAACCTGCACCTACAATGTACACGTGTTTAACGATATATATATATATACTATATATATATGTGTATCTATACACATATATGTATGCGTATTTATTTATTTTAAATTGGTCTATTTTGTCTACAGTGAAAAAATGTATCCACATCTCTTTCATGAAATAAACGTGTCAGACGAAATGGATTTTGTGAAAATGTCAATGAGGTCGAGACACGTGGAAGTCCATGAAGATTCCAAACCGTAGGCATACTCGTCATCCAGGAATTTGGATTCTAGCAATAAAACGTTCGAATATGTGCTTTTATACACTGTTTGTAGAACATTTCCTGCAGAAATAGTACTCGTAAAAGAGAAAGTCGGACGTTCTATTCTCCAAATAGCTGCAATAGACGCTAAGCCCCGCCGTGTTCTTCTATCGGTGTTTGTCTATTTCTCCATTGTTTCTGTCCTTAATACTGATTTCATGTTTTGAGTTGAGAGTGTTGGATGTGTTCTATTATAGTATTTGGTCTTATTGTAACTGATATTATGATCTCCAAACTGTTGTTTCTGCCTATAATACTGATTTTAAGTCGATTGTTCGATAAAAATAGTTGGTGCTATTAATAAGAAGTCGTACAATATCAAAAAGTATTCGATGACGAGGAACCCACTTTACGACTAATAATGGCTGGAGACGGCTTAAATGGGTAATGAAGAAAAACTTTAATATAAGTTTAACATAACAGCATGATGATGACAAAACCTTGTCGAAACGTTGTACATTTGCTGTTATGTTAAACTTATATTAAAATTTTTCTTCATTACCCATTCAAGCCGTCTCCAGCCATTATCAAAAAGTGTTGTTTATTTGAATTTTCGTTTTGGGCTCAAACTATATATTTAGTATAGATATTTATAATTCAGATACTGAGACAACTTGTAACTTTGTTTCAGAATTTTCCCTCAAAGTAGCAACATAAGGATTATCTACGCATGGTCGCCCCTAATTTTCAGCTAATAGGATTTGTTTGTTTGAAGTTAAGCACAAAGCTACACAATGGGCTATCTGTGCTCTGCCCACCACGGGTATCGAAACCAGGTATCCAGCGTTGTAAGTCCACAGACATACCGCTGTGCCACTGGAGGACCAGATAATAGGAAGGCAAACAGCTAATCAACAACATCCACGGTCAACTCTTGCCTGATCGAATAGTGGGAGTTGAACATTATCCTTATAGCTTTAAATTGAGGAGCGAGTTTTTTACAGCAAAGGATCACAAACCATGAATTCTCGGATCTACAGCCAGGGTACGCTAACCTATAAGCCACACCCTATCTCGAACTTATAAACAACAATAGTATTCTTAACTCAACATGTGTAACGGTAGTCTTTGAATCAGAAAATAAATAATCTATGACAAGTAATTTCAATTTAGAAAAATGGAAGTAAATTTCTTGAGAAACTTAAACATACTTTCAAGTGTTTATAAAAGATATAATGACGTCAGAGTATAGTTAAACGTGCCAAGTGATGAAACAACCTCCATAATTGGCTAGCATTTACCGTCCTGTGATTTGTTTTGATATTCTTTTATAATTAATGTAACAACGTACTACAAAATGCAAAGAGCTGTAGGTACATTTCTTGAGCAATCTGTCTGTTACAACCAAACGTATTATGACAATAATGAATATAAAGGGATTTATATCGTGAGAAAATAGCCTGCATAAGCAGTCAAAGGAAAGGGATCTATATTATTTGGCCAAGTTAGATGTGTTTTTAGCAAAGCCCATTACCGCTCGAGACACGTCGAAGCTTCTCATTGGCTCAAAAAATAAAGGAAGTGAGAGTTCCACAGCGACAATTGTTACTGTAACCACGTGACAGATAACGCTGTCACGACTGTTTCTTCTTCTTTTCCCTCCAAGCAAGCTTTCTTATTTTTACTGTTTTTGTCTCATTCTATTTCCTGTTGTTGTTTTTTCTTGCCACCTACATCTTTAATCCTCCTGCATAAATATTTCTTTCTCCCCTTTTTTACGAGTACACCAGTCCGCTTAATGATATAGTTTCTTCTAACCACAGAGTTGTTGATCTTTCACAAAACGAATAATTAATGACAGCCAAAATGCCGACAGTCACTGCACAAGTTGTAGATCTAAGCCTAAAGACTACCCGACGCGCAGAGGATATTCCCTCATAGAAATAGCGGATTAAATCAATTCACGCGATCGTACATGGGAAGCCCAGATTCCATCAGATATTTATCTATTTACCTATATATGTTCTATCTGTTTGTTTGTCTGTCTATCTGACTATTTACCAGCCCTGTCTGTCTACCTATATGTTTGTATGTCTATCTATCTATCTGTGCCTGTCTCCCTTTGTGTCTGTCGGTCCACATCTTTCTCTAACTCATGGCTTATCTGCCTTTCTAGCTATCTATCTGTCTCTGTCTGCAACGTCTTATCTTCTGCTTGTGTGATTAAGCAAGATTCAGTAGTACTTTCCAAGTTCTTCACGAGGATAACGTGGATGTCATTGATATTAGCGCATACAACAATGTTGGGCATTAGTTACAGGACGAAAATATTGAAAGTGCTACGAGATAATAACCACCTGAAGAAAAAAGCGTTCAGTGAGCAGTAAAGTACTAACTTCAATCAGGAGTGACGTACACATGAGATGATCAATAAGTAGGTCATTGGAGTTAGATCTTCCCCAGCTCACTCACTTTCTCTGTGTGAAAATGTGTTGGCGGTTTGTCTGTTTCACTTTGATGGTTGGCATGCTTGCTGACACGTGTGCTACTCTACCTGAAACATTGAACTCTTAACGCTGTTCTAAGCGACCTCAACTACATCTCCCCTTCTCATCTCTAGAAGAACACAACTAGATAATATAATATACCTTTTCCTTTTTTTAAGTTTCCAAATACTCTGATTATGCCTGTTGGTTATCACTACATACTTTTTAACATTCTTAATATTTAATCATTTATTGCGTAAGTAAGTTCACAAGGCATAAAAATAGTACAATTATTTTTCATATTGTCGATTTTATTAAATGTTATTTACATTTAAGAAAATCTCTGTTTTCTGTTTTTAGACATCGCGGAAGTTATAGGAACACAGAAACCAGTACTGTTAGACCAAGAGCGACGTCTTCGGTTGTTGCTTCTGATAGTTCGAGACAGGAACAAAGTGTATTATTCAGGAACGGCCTATCTAGCTATATTTCTGCTTGCGAAAACAACATTTATCAAAACATATCAATGATATAATCGTGAATAAATTCATCTTTATGATTTCAAGACTTGAATACAAAAAAACATAAAGATGGATGTCATCTATATCCAATTTAAGTTTAAAAAACATGAAGATGGATATAATCTGTATCCAATAATATCATCTATATCCAAGATTGCATTAAGATTGCAGTTTCTGCCAGTTTTTTTTTTTATATTTTTCACGTTATAGGTTTAGTAACAAAACTGATTTCGAATATAAACAATGGGAGGTCAGCTTTTCCTATTGATGAAGTAAGAACCTAAAAACAAGAGAATGAGTGTTTAAAATCCTCTATTCATAACTATTGGGTAACAATAATTTTAGTTAGTAATTACACGATCTTCTTTTAGTTAGATAGTAAAACCTGTGATAATCTTAGTTGTTGTTATTTTTATATTTCGTCGGTTCAGATTCGAACCTGAGACTTACAATAATTCCTAGTATGGCATTTTTAACAATTCAAATAATCATAAATCTGCAGGTTGTCAAAGATAAAATAATGTCTGTGTTTTGTATAATTACTGATATACTTTTTAGGATGATTCATTATTTCCATAATGTCCATGTATTTAATCCCTTACATAATCTAACAATAACTAAGATCAATCTGTTGTCATCCTTTTAGCAAATAGAAAATAATAACCGAAGGTAAAAATAGATATAACCATATCAGCCATTACAATAAGAAGAGACAGTACATGTTTTAAAGAAAAAACACAATGCCAGCTCCAAGCCATATAAAACTATTTAGAGCCAATATTCAAAACACAAACTGATAGAAAAGAATACTCGGTATAAGGATATGGGGGTTTGAAAAACCAAACACAGAACTTTTGAGCTTGTGACGTTTTCTCATAGCGCAAACTGGTTTCAGTTTTCTAGCCTTTCATTTTAAATACACGCGAGAATTTTAAATGTTTTCAAAGACATCTGAGTATAAAATAATCCCTTTTGTTCAAATGTCTTATAACGAGTTTTTAACGAATCGTTGTTTGTTTTATTTTCGATTCTTTGAAAAATTGTGGGGGACCAAAGAAATCTAAATCTCGCAGTCATAACTCATAAATATAGAGATATTTACCAAGGTTTCGCTTTACCCCAAATTACTCCACAGAAAAACTGTCAATTCACACCCCAGTGGAGAGAGGAATAGGGAGTGTATCAATCAATCTATATATGTACGATATAAAAACTCCAAAGTTAGTGAAGTAAAAAAACAAACTCTTCAAGCCTGTTGCATCAACAAATTCTTCAAGCCTGTTGCATCCCGCTTGGCAACATACATCGGCTGAAGGTATTCGTTTCTATTCATAGTTTTCTCTGAAGCTTTCTTCAAGGTTGAAGTTAGTCCTACTACATATATATATAAAATATTTGCACATGGATAATCTAGTGAATGTATCTACTTACTTTTGTAGCATTTCAACTTGTTCTCTCCTTTAGTACACTTCTTTGTTCAACTGTTGAAGTTGTTTTACACGGATTGACTTTATCTTCATAAAAAAAAAACATTGCAATTTCGCTATATGAATTTGGATCTAACCAAATAAAACGGTTTTCTTTTAAAGTATTAAGCATTGTTTTCATCCAATTAAAAGTCAACTAAAATAACAGTTGTTTATTTTAGAATATAACGCTATCGTACATACTTTATTATAACGTAATAAAACATCTTAGTTTAATAGTTATATTCAAATAAGCTGTAAGTACATTTCTCATGTGTCAAATTAAGCAAATAACAAATTTAAAACAACAACACATCTCAACAGCTTCTTCGCTATTATGTTTTAACTCCAAGAAGAAACAAGCTTAAAATAATATATAATTTTAATTTTTCTGTAATTTTTTCTTCTCATTTTGTAGCAAACTGTATGATATCAAAATTACAGTGGGATGTCAGCAAGTCTGTTTTATTGATACTATCTATCACTGTTATGTCTTTGGTTTATATGAGTGAAAAGTGAAATTGTTCCACAAAAATATAACTATTTCAATTTATTTTTTAAATTTTATTCTACGTTTTTGTACTGGAGAATGTTCTACTTACAAGGCACGTAATGCTACTACTTTTAAACTAGCACAGACAGTACCACTTTGGGGTTGTTTGGTTCTTCTTGGCATAGCCTAAACTTTACCCACATTTCTATGTATGTCCATTAAAGACTTCGCTTTGCCTGAAATAAAAATTTGTAATTACGCCATACTTACTTAGTCCAAGTGAAGGATTACATTCATTGATCTCAAAGGGATGGAAATTCAGCTTTCAGTGAATCCAGTAGCTCCTCTTATTCCCAGTAATTAAATTGAAACAATAGAGATAGATGGCGACAGTTTCACGGTAGTGCTGACAAATCGTCTAGATGTAAGCCCATCTTCGATCCTCCGCTCTACCTCTACATCCAAAGCTTGCTCACAAAATAGAAGATTTATAGCATATTTTGTATTGTTTTTCTTAAATTAATTTTTTTTGGTATCATAGATAATTTATCGTGCACTCTATTTAATATAGATAGTTTCATGACGCATCACCAACTAATAACAGTCGTGTAAATATCACTTTAAATTTTGAGACTGAACATCTAAAATATTATTTCATAGGAAAACAATGAAACAAAGTATATTAAAATAGCTTCAGTTTTGTGTAGCTCGGGGCGTATGAACAGTTAATAATACCCAAAAAGTTAAAGATAATAACATAATAATATATCTAATCTATGATAAAACTATTTTAAAAACATGAAAAGTATGTTAATGATAAATAAAGCATGCTATTAGTGAGTGATACCAATAGCGAGAAGACAGTGAAGGTTATTATTTTTAAAAACACCATATTAAACAGCAAAGAAAGAGTGCTCACGAACCTAACATTAAGTTAACCATAGGTTCTCTAAATGAATCATCGCTTTTAGCAAATATACAAGTTAGTCGCTTAGTTAAACCTTTAGACCAGTTTCGGTAAGACACAGATTTTTTAACTAGGCTCTTTGCGAGTGTTATTTATTTCTGCATAAATCTGTCATATGACGTTCCGTAATATCGAAGTGGAATCTTAAGGAATTTTCTTCAAACAAAGAATTTTGAACTGTCACATCAAGTTTGAAACCGTTCCCAACACTTTACGTTTGTATTAAATCAATACTTGCCTAACCAGCATTAACCCCAAGAAAAGATGGGTTAAAAATCAAGGGCTTTATACGGTATTTAAAAAGCTTACCATGTGAATGAAAGCGGGTAAGATTCAAGAACTTTTCAGGATGTTGTACTAGTTTACAATGCGAAGAAATAACAAGTAAAAGATTAAGAGCTTTCGGCGGTATTTTAAAACCTTAGAATATGAAAAAATGCTAGACAAATTTCAATTGGATTAGTTATTGTTGTTTTAATAGCTTAGAAGTTAAAGTGAAAATCAAGGACTTTAGAGCATCCTATTTTGATATCTGAGAACATGAAGAAAAGTTAGGTAAAAAACAACAAAAGCTTTAGAGGATATTTTAATAACTTAGAATCTGAAATAAGTTAGGAAAAAATTAAGAGCTTTAGAGGGTATTTTAATAGCTGAAAATATGAAGTAAGCTTGGTAAAAATAACAAGCTATACAGGCTATTTTAATAAATAACAAACCAGGTATAATTTAAAAGCTTTAGAGAGTGTTTGAATTGGTGTAACATAGGATCCATGCTTTTAGTGTTTTATAATAACCTTTTAGAAATTTACATGTTTTTATCAAGATTTCTTAATCTGATACACGCCCCCCAGTAGCACAGCGGTATGTCTGGAGGACTTACAACGCTAGAATCCGGGTTTCGATACCCGTGGTGGGCAGAGCACAGCTAGCCCATTGTGTAGCTTTGTGCTTCACGTCAAACAAACCATGACTCAAACAAACCAATCTGATACACAATGCACCCAGCCGGATTTGTGTTAAAGCATGACATGCAATGTAGAGCGATTAAATATTCCTTTCGAAAAATCGGTAATTTATTCCAAAATATCAGTTTAAAAAAAGAAAGAGGTAAATTTATAGTCATATTTTAAGCTGGAGCATAAACTGATTCGCTTGAAGCTAATATTTGGTATGAACATATGAAGGATTATTCCTTGATTTATGGAAGGTGTTGCCCTTAAATTTTGTGATATATTTTGCATGCCAACATTGTTTTTTACTAAAGTTTAATCTCCAATACATGATTTCGTAACTCAACGGTTTATAGAGAGCGTTGTAAAATTTGTTTATACTATCAGGCTTTTAAGTTTCGTTGAGGGTTTCCTCCACTGGAACAGGGTAAAATTACGGACTTATAACGCTAAAATCTGGGCCTTGATTCCTCGCGGTGGACACAACAGATATTCCAGTGTGGCTCTGTTCTAAAATAAACCTTGAGGTCGTTTCGAAACATAGGGTATAAACAGAATCCTGCGACAGGTGTAGTTTTCTATATTGTGCCATTCACGGGTAACCAACCTCAGTTTTTAGCGTTGTAAGCCTTCAGGCTTACCATTGAACCACTGGAGTGCATTGTGAAAGAGTAGAGCACCAAAAATTATTGCTTTTATACATTTTTACTTTTATCTAAGTATGGGTACGAAGGTAGTAATAGATCTATGTAACCCTCGGAGCAAAAGTACTAAAGAACTGTTACATCCTTACAACAAGTTACACTACAAGTATAAGTATGTTCTGTTAATCCAACAAGTTACATGACAGTTTAAGCTTTTCATTTGTATTAAAACCGGTCGATAGCTAATATATAGATAGATGCTGTTCGTGCTAGTTTTACCTACAAATCAATACTTCAGAGAGTAAGCCGATTTCCGTTTCGGGCGATGAGCACAGCACGGCTACAGGCCTCTATAGAAGCGAAAGTCCGCCCACTGACGGGCAGATAATGGACAGTTTAGACCAGGCTTACTTTTTGAAGATAGAGCTGCTAGTGCATGTCATAAAGAATTCATTTTGTTTACTGATTTTTTTAGTGTAGGTGTGTAGGAATTGTTATGTTAATCCAACACGTTATACCAGAAGTATAGGTGTGTTGGAATTGTTTTGTTAACCCAACAAGTTACACCAGAAGTATAGGTACGAAGGTAATGATCTGTTAACCCAACAAGTTACACCAGGAGTGTAGGTGTGTAGGAATTGTTATGTTAATCCAACACGTTATACCAGAAGTATAGGTGTGTTGGAATTGTTTTGTTAACCCAACAAGTTACACCAGAAGTATAGGTACGAAGGTAATGATCTGTTAACCCAACAAGTTACACCAGGCCTGGTGGAACTTATTGGGTTAACAGAACAATTCCTCATATACCTAACTTATTGGGTTAACAGAACAATTCCTCATATACCTAACTTATTGGGTTAACAGAACAACTCCTCATATACCTACACTCCTGGTGTAACTTGTGGAATTAAAGGCACAATTCTTACACACCTATACTCCTGGTGCAATTTGTTGGATTAACGGCACAATTCCTATACACCTACACTAACTTGTTGGATTAGCAGAAAAATTCGTACAAACCTATACTCCTGATGTAACTTGTTGGATTATCAGAACAATTCCTACACACCTATACTCCTGATGTAACATGTTGGATTACCGACACAATTACTACACACCTACACTAACTTGTTGGAATATCAGAACAATTCCTCCACACCTATGTTTCTGGTATCAACCTTGAGGATTGATTCTTTTATTTTAGGTTATTCCCTTCGTGGGCCAAGATAATCGTAGGGTAACATTTTTTAAACATGCAAGAAAAAAAAACACGAAATAAAAAAGATAAACTCATAAATTACTTTTTGTTCCTTTGAAATCTTAGCTAGAATAGCTAATGTATTTTTCTTTTACCTTATTTTCTTTATTAAGTGCCTGAATATGTTAACATATTACTATCATTGTTATCATTGAGCATAGTGACTGATTTTATAGACATATGTATATATGAATAAGTATTATTACCATTAAAGGCCTTTTTCTATTCCGACATGAATCTATTACTACGTCTTATACTCTTGTTGTATGTTATTTTTAACGTCATAAAGTTTTTGAAAACGTCTGAGATTACTTGCTTGTAAATACATTGTATGCTCAATGAGACACCTATAAAAACAGATTAATGACGTCAGCACTTTAAGCTAGTCAAGATTAAAGATTATTATTAGCTTCCCACGACAATTTTTATGCTGATTTTTCTTTGAGCTGTTGTTTATATATTGTAAACTATTATTTTACACCTTGAGTTTTCCAATTTTTTAAATTTTATTACTCTTCCGCCTCCACAGCTCCAAACTTTTTATCTCAAACACTTTCAAGCATAATTATGTTACATAGTAATGACTCTTGCTTTCAATTGTTTAAGCTTAAATACTGTTCTTTATATGCTATTTAGGTTTAAGTCTTTAATTTGGAATTGGACTTCACCTTTCCTATAGTTACGAAGGGTAGAATAATGTACTGCGGAAGCTGGTTAAGCATCCATTCCAATGTTTGTTGTATCTTAAACGTAGAGTTATATATTCCTTAGAATGGATTATACTTACTTGTAGCTTGTGCATCTTTATAGCTGAGATCCATACGTTGGCAGACAATGAGATTTCACAATCGAGCCACACTTGTTTCATATGCAAAATAGTTTTTAATCTAGAATGAAAACCCTCTGTTGAAATCTTGATAACATTTTGGTTGACTACTTACTGTACCATAGGTTGTGGATAACACTTAATTGAATATTTTAATGTATAAACAATTGGTTAAACCTTTGTTGAATTTTCAGACGTCTAGTATTTGTAATAATAATTAAAATGCCCAGATGATATACATATACAAACAACGAGTAATTGCATCTAAATGAGTGGTCAATTTATCATTAGTACATTAGATTACTACATAAAATACAAAATGAAAAGGAATACTTTGTACAATACCCTGGAGTTTTGTAAGTCCTTTAAACAAAGCAGTACAAGTTGTTTTTATGCTGTATTTGATTGTAAAATGTTGTTCAGTATGTCCTGTATTACTCCTCATAATTCATCCATATTGTTTCCGTATAAGCCAGGGTTGCATATATTCCAATGACAATGACCTCTTTTTTTTCTTGTTCTTGAGAAATGCATTATGGCTAGGAATGTGCTTGTAACTGTTAGCAATAAAACTGTATGTAGATATTCAACACCACTGGCTTAGATACAGCACAGACTTGTAATGCTCCCCCAGTATAATTCACTATAGTTGTTGTTCATTGAGATACTTTATTCCTTTCTGCCATCGTGCTGACATTAATGATAATCAAATGTTAGTATGATTAATGCTATTTGGATTCATCAGTAAAAAAGCATCTTCCTCCAACTTCAGTAAAAAGCAACCTCCCCCAACTTTGCTCATCTCATTGTTTGAAACCTGATGCCCATTTGATACTTTTCTTTGGTTACCTTTCCTAATATTTCCTAAAAAGTAATATCATTTAATAGCTGTACATTCGTAGAGGCTACTTCGTGATAATGTAGATTTTTATGTTACAGAGGTATCATTTATGCCTGTACCTACATTTGGGTCTTTGGCAATATCTCTAATGAATTGTCGTGTGCCACGTCAAGAACATACCCCGAGATACTATAATTTTGGCAAAGTTTAGGCTTTCTTCCTCGACGTCTTCTGCTATCAAAAGTACTAGGTTAACGAATCCTTTTCATAGAGTCCATACAAGTCGTACTGAAACAGGAACCTCTGTCACAATCTGCCACATGGAGTAGCTTTCAACAGCCAAAACTTTCATTTCTAAATATTTGTCATGTGGCTTGTCTTTCCTGGAAGCCAGAAATGCCTTACCACACTGCTGTCTGATTACTTGGATGACAGCCAATTGCAGTGTAAACTATCAATACGTAGCTGTAGTTTGCTGCTTTTCATTTTTCGTTATGTATTTGTATTTTATACCCAATATATTTATAGTTTCAATATTTTTTTCTGTTACTCTGTTTTTTGGTAAGTATTCGGTTGGTGTCTTCTATTATATGTATAATTGAATCTTAGATAGTGAGTAATGTTTTGGTATAATGTTGAAAATAGGTTGTGGGGAGTGTTCTCTTCGAATCTTATAGAAAATATTGTGAGTAACTTCTGATTGAATCTTACAGAATATAAAGTGATTAATGTTCTGGTTGGTTCTTAGATTGTAAGTAGTATTCTAATTGAATATTCATGAATAGATTGTGAATAATATTCTGGTAGAATCCTAGATAATTGATTGTTAATAAAGTTATAGTTGAATCTTAAAGAACACATTGTGGACAATGTGTATTTGAATCTTAGAGAAAATACTGTGGTTAGCGTTCTGGTTGTATCTTAGGGAATAGACTGAAAGGGGAGTTCTGGTTAAACCTTAAATAATGCATTGTGAGCAGTGTTCTGCTTGAAACTCACAGAATACATTGCGCGCAGTTTTCTGATTGATTCTTAGGTTCTGAGTAGTTTTCTGCTTGTATCTAGAGAATAAATTGTAAATACTGTTTTGCATGAATCGTAGTTTTCTGGTTTAATCACAGAGAATATATTATTAACAGTGTATTGGTTTAATCATACAGAATAAATCGTTAATAGTATTCTGATTTAATCTGAGAGAATATGTTGTGATTAGTGTCCTGGTTGAATCTTAGAGAACAGTCTGTGACTAGTGTTCGGTTGAATCTTATAGAATAGACTGTGGGTAATGTTCTGGTTGACATTTAGTGACTAGACTGTGAGTAGTGTTCTGATTGAACCTTAGAAAATATATTGTGAGGAATATTTTGGTTGAATCTTACAGGATACATTACGAGTAATGTTCTGGTTGCTTCTTAGATTGTGAGCATTCTTCTGTTGAATCATAGAGAATATATTGTGAGTATTGGTCTGACTGAATAATAGAGAATAGACTGTGAATAGTTTTGTGTTTAAATCTTATTGAATAGTCTATGAGCAGAGTTCTGTTAGAGAATACATTGCGAGTAGTGTTCTTGTTGATTCTTAGGTTGAGAATAGTATTGTAAATGAATCTAGAAAATAGATTGTGAGCGGTGTTCTGCTTGAACCTTAGACAATAGATTAAGAGTACTGTTCTGGTTGAATTGTAAAGAATAAATTCTTAATAGTGTTCGTGTTTAACATTAGGGAATACATTGTGAGTAATGTCCAGGATGAATCTTATAAAATAGATTCTGAATTGTGTTATATTTGAATCTCAGAAAATCTATTGTGAATAGTGTTCTGTTTGGACCTTACAAAATTATTGTGAGTAGTGTTCTGGTTGGATCTTATAGAATTATTGTGAATAGTGTTATTGTTGAATTTTAGACAATATAGTGTGATTAGCGTTTTGGTTTAATCCTAGTGAATAGACTGTGAGTGGTGTTATGTTTGAATCTTAGAGATTAGATTGGTAGTTGTGTTTTGGTTGAATCTTAGAAACTATATTGTGAGTATTATTCTGACTTAATTTTAGAGAAAAAGATTGTGAGTAGTGTTCTGGTTGAATCTTAGAGAATAGGATGTAAACAGTTTTCTGGTTTATTCTTATATTGCCAGTAGTGTTCTTATTGGACCATAGAAAATAGATTGTGAATAATTTTCTGGTTAAATCTTAGTGAATAGTCTACGTGTAGTGTTGTGTTTGATTCTTGTAAAGAGAATAGTATTCTGATTGAATCTGAAAAATATATTGTGAAAAGTGTTTTGTTTGAATCTTACAGAATAGATTGAAAGTGGTGTTCACCTTGAATGTATTTATAATAGTATTCTAGTTTTAACTTTAGAGAATAGATTGTGAGTACTATTCTGATTAAATCTAGAGGTTAAATTGTGAGTAGTATTCTTGTTGAATCGTAAAAATATATTGTGAGTATTCTCTGGTTTATTCTTTGATTTTAAGTAGTATTGTGATTGAATCTAGAGAGTCGATTGTCAATAGCTTTCTGGTTGAATTTAGAAAATAGATTGTGAATAGTGGTTTGGTTGCATCTTAGAAAATAGATGGCGGATAGTTTTCTGGTTAATTCTTTAAGGTTAGATTGTAGGTAGCTTTTTAGTCGATTCTTAAAAGATAGATTGTGGTAGTGTTTTGGTTGAATCTCAGCGTATAGATTCTGAATATTATCATTTTTTAGGCTTAGATAATACATTGTGAGTAATGTTATTGTTGAATCTTAGATAGCACACTTGAGTAGTGTTCTGTTTAAATCTTGGATTCTGATTGGAGGAAAAGCTCTGTTAATTGCAATGTATTAACTTTGGATGCTTTAGTTAAATCCAATGTTTTTAGTTTGTATTTATGCACTAAATGAACTGTGGGTGAATAGAGGAATCAATCATAGTTGAAATATCTTTCAAGTACGTTTTCAAGGCTTATCGTCAACAATCGTTTCTAAGAAGTCGGCTGAAGCATTGATTTTGTGGCTTGATATGTGGCAACACGAAATTGATTCTTTGTTGTAGAAATATTATCCATCTGTGACGACCGAAGAGAAAGAGCCTTGGATACACAATTTTAAGTAAGTGCTTTATTCTCAATACTGAAAGTAACAAACATTGCACAATTGTTAAATAAAACAAGCACACGTCAAAACAAAACATTTGATGTATATAAATGTATATAGATAAAATTTCCATAAAAACCAGTTACTTGAAATTTTGAAATATCTAATTTTGCAAAATTATATCTAACTCAATTGGTACCAACTCTTAAATTCAGGTACTCTAAAATATTTAGGAGTAAACGCCCTGTAAACTTTTGTTTTGGACGACTTTACTGCAACACAACTCTTATCCATAGTTCAACGCGTACATGAAATTTTCATACCGATAGCGAACCTATATGATTTAATTATTGCTTAAAATAACAATGACTTATGTTGACGAACCTATATATATATATATATTTCTACTGTAAAATACAAAGAATTATTACTAGTAATCTAAATATTTACAAAGGAAAAACTAACATTATAATTACAATTACTGAAGATAATTTAAACTGTCCTCCTAAAGAAGGATCAATAAAGATACATCGCTGAGTTTCAAGGAAATTAAAAGAGAAAAAGATTGAATTTCTAATTATTTATATTTGAAAATTATTTTAGACGCAAAGAATTATTCTATGAGTCAAGGCAAGTCACGTGACGTTTCCCCCTAGAATATTCCGAGATTAGCTAACGTGAGCACAAGGTGATCTTTTATTTATATACCCACATCGCTAAGACTAACTAGAGACAGCTATTATCCAATAATCACTCTGGTAATAAATATTGAATGACTTCGTTACTTTATTTATTCCCAATATGTACCGCAGATTTGGTGTACGTCTAGGGCAATGTGAAAATTCATCCTGACTTTTATCATTAATAAACTTCCTACGTACTGTACTTAAAAGAATAATAACATTTGGGGTCTTATAAGTTATATAAAGGTAGTCTGTAGTTATAATAAATAATTATTTACTTGTACTTTTAGCTAAGCTTTGTAGGAAGGTGACAAAAGTTATTTATCAACGCCTCCTACCAAAGAGTTGATAACCCTTAAAAAATTAATGTACATTTTTCCTCAGAATAAAAATAATATTTTCAATTATGTGAATAATATTTTGCAGAATATATATATATATTTTAGTTGCATTAGATCATGTAGAGTACCATTTAGTGAAAACTTAAAACTATCGTATTTCAATTTCGTTTCTTTTCCAACTTTATTATGGATCAATTTGGTAAAAATTTCAAACCACGAACAACAAAGCTTACACTTGTATTACTTGAAAGCAAGGCCGTAAATACGCTTGTTACTGCGCAGTTATTAATAATACATTAATCTGACGTGAAGCTATATCGTTACTCGTACACTAATATTACTGCGTATTTTTATTATTTTTGTTTTCGCTTAATTTTTGTTCTTGTGTTTCTCTATAAGATACGATAATACATAGGTCACGAGTTATATTGCATTACGTTTCGCTACTGGAAGATGAATACCGTTAATGAATTTAGAAAATGTAGCAAGCAGCCTCATAAACAGTTGATTTTAGAGGAAACTTGACTATATTTTGGTGTTATTGCTTACTCGTTGGGCTTAATTTTGTGTACGAGAAATAAAATCAAACAAACTTTCACCAGTTCTTCAGTCATTGACACTTCGGTTTCCCAAAGATGTCACATAAAATGTAAGTATATAAAAATAAATGAGATGACTAACAAGTTGCTGTTTTCTGAAAAATGTGTGGAATTAACGATTTACTAACTCAAGGGATAGCGAAGTATTTGCAACATTAAAGTAAAAAATAAATAAACACTATGAATATTGAAAGGCCATACGAAACTATGCATAAGAGAACATGAAACTTGTACATGAAAGTGAGTCGTGAATTAAAGAAGTTCCAGTTTGGAAAGAATGAACCATTCCAACGCGCATGCGTTGACACCCGCCAACTCGAACTGTTTATTTGAAAAGCACACAAGAAGTATTTGTACCGTTTTACTGGCTCTATATCAGTTTTTTTTTGACCTAATATAAATTCAAATCGGAAGAAATATTAAGCTAGCTACACTTTATGTCTTCAGACATCTTAGTATAAAGTGGCGCCATCATTGCGCCAAAGTATAAAAATATTTCGCAGATCTTCCTAACCCACACCTAAAAACCTATGGATTTATTGCTAATAATATTTGTACATGTATCTGAAATCTGTACGCCTAAGCCTACGAAGCATAGAGGACATTAATACAAGGAATTTTCTAAATTTTACTTCTACTTATATATATATATATATATTAATACCACCTAATGTTACTAGTTCTATGTAAAAAACAAAACTGTAAGATACAGCACAAGGTTTTGAGTTCATACTGTAGAGAAATGACCCAGTCGAAGTAGTACCGATGTTCCCTGACCTTTTCTAGCACATATCACCCTTCTAACTATGTAGTAACTGATGGAATTTATGGACGGAGATTACTCAGTTTAGAATGAAGAAACGTGCGAGATTACTTGAATTTAATATTACTCGAGTGATTCTTGGATTACATAATTAAATACTTCTCGTATTGAAAGTAACTTTTTCATATTTTTTTTTATAAAGCTAAGCGATCATTACTTTGTGTCTTTCGGAACTGGAAGAGGTATATGTATAAATATATTTTATTTTTGTTTTGTTTTTTTAGACCAAGTTTTTAAAATTTTTTATTTTGTTTGCGACGAACATTTTTCTTCGCAGCTATAGATAAGGTAGGCATGTTTCATATCCAAACAATATTGAAACTTTTAATTAGTTTAAAGCTAAAGTTATTAAATCTTATTCTAATCTAAGAACAATATATTAGATAGACAGATAGTACTTTCAAGTTAATCATTAAAAGGTATTAAACTACGGGTCGTTGTATCCGAAACCTTTGTCTTAGAACGTGTTTTCTCAAGAAATCTGTGCTTTATTGAAATCCGTTTTATTTTAAGATAGAGAGAAGAACAGGAATTTAGAAGGTTTTAACCCTTTAGCTACGTTAGTTTTATTTCAAAAACCGCATAGATGTATCAGAAAAAATAGAGAAGGTGCTGTACCTTACAGCTTTTACCTTTCCTAGAAAAGTGAATATTGTTCTTTGGCATCAATAGTCAAAGAGCGAACTGAACCGCTACTTCTACTGAATTATGCTTCTGTACACGTTTATTGCTTTATGAATGTGGACGTGGACTTCGCGGCGTCAAACACGTCCTTTGTTACTACTCTAATACAATAAAATCCAACTGTTCTAGAGAATTAGTTCTAACTAAACTGCATAGCTTAAGAGGAGCTTTTATATACACAATAGTTGAATGGAGAAAATTCATCTAAAGGTCCTTATAGGACAATTAATGTCATATACATTAATGCTATCCTGGTACTTATAAAATCTAATTAGGTTTCAGTTTTGGAGTATGCAAAATTCGAGTACCACATAACACTACACGCTCTCACTACTTATAGACTTATTTAACCTAGTGATGTGTTGATCTGCCTCCCAGTCATAAATCAAACAGAAGGTTTCCCAGACTCTGCGTTAGTTGTTGCACATTGCCACATAATAAAATATAATATGGAATACATACACAATCACCTCAATTCTGACAACAGTTTCTATGTGTCCTCTATTGCAAGACAAATTGACGATCGACTGCATCTTTATCAATTTCCAGCTGTGGAAACTGAAACTATAAGTCACATTGAATATTTCTTTTGCAGCTTTTAACAAAAATGTAGCTTGGTTTCATTTCAAAATCCTTCAGAGGTAATTACTGTTGTAACTATTGTTACAACTACTGTTGTTTGTGTTCATGCAATGTGTTATATGGTGGGTTTGCAATTATTAGAATACTTTAATTCTATGCTAAGACTGTAGTATATTAAACTAATGGAACAAGACGTTATATGTCAAATATTAAGTCTATTGATGAAAAAAATTAAATAGTCGAAAATATACTTTTGAGTAATTAGATGTCGTTGATATTCGAATATTTAACGAAAATTGCACTTTTATGGCATTAATGTTCAGATAATTTACTATAATTATGTTTTAGCTGTAGTGGAAAGATTTTCATTTGTATGCGCCAGAAGATCGCAAAGCTGCATTAACAAGTATAAAGTAGGCTTAGTTCCACTTAAGCCTACTATAAACTAAAATAATGCAACACCACATAAGTAAAGAAACTTAATTCCTGTTAATTTGAAATGAAAATGATTTGGTGTTTGGTAAGATTAAGAAAAGTAAAGCTTTATGTTTCTTTTTTTTAAGATAAAAGTAGAGTGAAAAAGAACATTTATGGCATTATAAATAATGCAACACCACATAAGTAAAGAAACTTAATTCCTGTTAATTTGAAATGAAAATGATTTGGTGTTTGGTAAGATTAAGAAAAGTAAAGCTTTATGTTTCTTTTTTTTAAGATAAAAGTAGAGTGAAAAAGAACATTTATTGATGAACGTTTTTTTCAGGATCATCAGATAAATGATGTAGCAAGTACTGTTACACCTAATCGACTCTAAATTGCGTACATATAGATATCTGCCCATTTTCACAACCGGATATTTTATCACAAACTTACAAAATCAAAAATTATTACTTAACAAATAATATTTAAAAGTGTGAAATTTACACTGTATTTCATAAAGTATATTGTATACCGCCATGCCTAAGCCTGATATATTGTATTTTTGCAAAGTTTTTCATTTTTTCATCGTGTATTTCCGCGATCCTTGCCTCAAATATATATACACAACGTATTATCTCTGTTTCTAATAGTCGAATGTTGGGAAACGACCAACCCCCGAAACCCTGATTTCAGACCATGGGACCCCTTTATTGAAAGTTTGTTTCGAAACTGTTTAGTTCCGAGATTTTGCTTGTATCTAATGATTGCATATGAAATAACATTGCTATTGATAAAGATATATTTCCTTTCCTTTTTCAGGGACATATTTCTGGTTATTAATCAAAGGTGTTTTCGAACGTCATCAGTACCCCCTCTTCAGACTATGGGTTTCTAGTCATTATAGTTAAGGAGCCCATAGCTATAAATATGTGGATACAAGCAGATTTAGTGCACGAACACATTACCGTGTTATTGCATTGAATATCACCATGTTATGAGAGGAGCATCGTGTTACTCTGTTCTAGCATATTGCTCGCTATCGCATTTTAACACGGCAACCTTATGTCAATTAACGTCACCATGTTATCAGAAGCACCGTGTTACTCTGTTCCAGCAAATTACTCAGTGCTACAGTTTAACATGATAATCCTATATTAATTAATGCCACCATGTTATCAGAAGCATCTGATACTCATTTAAGTCATAGAATAAATTTCGACCATAACAAAATTTTAACTTTTCTAGGTTCCTAACATAAATAGTTAGCTATTTCTTTAAAGAAATATTTGTATTAGAGCATAAGGGTCCAGTTCATTTCTGAATAATTTATGAAATTAAAGGTAGAACATTTTCGACTCTTTGCTTTTTGGTGTGTGCTTTTTTATACGTTATTTAAATATAGTGATCACCACAGGTTTTATAATTATAATAATAGTTAACAGACTCGGAAGTACCACTGTTTGTAAACACGGATATTTTCTTTCTAAATAATACCTTGTACTAAAGCACTTTCTTTGATTTTATGTTCTTGTATTATTAGCTTCTGAACAGTTGTATGCTTCAAGAATTACCGCAACACCTTAATCCCACACACGTGACTTATATTTACAACAATAACACCAGATTTCATCACCTTAATCCCACACACGTCGCTTATATTTACAACAATAACAACAGATTTCAACTGGCTTTGAATAAATCCTACTAAGAAAAGAAAGGAAATAATGACACCATCTCTGACTTGGATGTTGCATGCATTTTCCAGCACCAGAATAGCTTCGTTTATCATAAAGTCTAAGTATCTAAAAAGAAGTTTGCCAAAAGCTTTATGTGTCTTATAATAAAATAGGATTTTTACATGTTAGGTTGTTCTTTATCTTCTGAATCACACTCGAATGTATCGTTCTATTTTACGACCTGAAAGTTTCCATTTCCTTTAATCGTGTTTATACCCATATTACAGTTGACTGGTTCAAAGTCCTTCTCGCTGTAAGATACGAAACGCATCTTTCAAAGAATCCAATATACAGAAAATAAAATAAACTGATTCCCATACTGTTGGAAAGTGGTGGAAACAATACATTTGTCATCAACTTCTAGTTCGTATTCCTACCTCAAACGATATTGCTGAAACACCCAAGTAAAACAGCTCTGCTGTGCTTTTATCTTACTTAGCGGACGAACTGGATGTTTCATTCCTGATGCAAGTCTCGCGAAGATCATTGCTAGGGGGCTGTTTTGGAACGAGCCACTCGTGCTAGTTGCTTATTGCCTCCCAGTTGATGAGCTTCTAAAGGCGAAATTTATTACTTTATTGCTATGTTCTTGGTAAAGAAAGTAATATCTGCCAGGTCTTTCAAGAGAACTCCTACATCACAAATTCTCCCTTTTGAGTGGGTATTTCGACTTCAAGCTAGGGATTCGGGGGTTCCGGGTGGAGAGTCTTTCACGCAGGAGGACTCGTAGTGTTTGTTCAGGTAGGACTTGAGAGCAAAGGTCTTATTGCAGCGCTGGCAGCGGAAGTGTTTGAAACTGGAGTGCGTTTGCATGTGGGCCCGCAAGTTGGACCGGTCAGCAAAGGCTTTACCGCAATGGGCGCAGCCGTACGGTTTTTCCCCTGTATGGGAGCGTAGATGACCCTGCAATAGCCAAGGTCGAGAGAATGCTTTCCCGCATACCGAACACTTATGGTTGAGATTGTGCGTGAGCACGTGCATGGATAAAGCCGGCATGCTGACATAGATTTTGTCACAGGTCGGACATTTCTTTGCAAGATGAGAGTCTGGACTGCGATGGGTCTGCTTATGACGAGACAGATTGGACGATGTGGCGTAGTGCTTCCCACACTCGGAGCAGGTGTAACGAGGCCGTTCCCTTTCCGGGAGTCCAATGGAGTTCCTTCGGCGAGACCGACCGTCGCTGACGAAGAAAGCATCGTATGTATAATTTACCGTCACGCTCTTTTTAAAAAGCTCAGAACTCTCTTCGTTAGTAAAAACCTCTTGTTTCGTGTTTTCCTGTAATGTGTGGAGCTCTAACTCATGTGGTCTCTCATAGCTGTCATCTGAGACGCTTGGCGACAATGGTGGAGGATAATGACCACTGGTCAGCAAGTGAGTCGTTTTGATGACAGACGTCCGTGTAGATAAGTCCAGCTCTTGTTTCGGTGAATTATAGCCTAGAAAAGCTGACGACTTGTCTCCAAACAAAACTCCTTTTGACACGGTGTCAGAAATGAAATTATTATATACACCTGCAAGATGAAAAATATTTAACATGAATATAAAATGCCATTTGCATTTCGAGACACAGCAAAAAGAAGTAATTCAGTGTAGCCAAAATTATTAAAATATTTCATTGTTTTGACAGGGGACATTCACAAGCAATGTTTTCTTTATTAACAAACACTTGTTATTAAAAATATTCATCTTTAATAATAGATAAGATTAGAATATGTTTGCTCACTATTTATAATCAAAATCACTTAATTCTACAAAGTGTTTACAGTTAATTTCTGGAAATTTCCAACAGGTAGTGGACTATAACATTCACAACATAATCTTTAAAGTACAGGAGAAAGAAAATCGTTGGGCTAACCCACATTTTTTCTACTTAGTATCTCGAGCTAAAGTTTATAGTTCGGAATTGGGCTTTTGCGTGATGTTATTCGATCAAAACCAAGCTATGCTAATGGAAAGTGTATATCTAACATCATGGTAACATGTTAGGTAGAAGATCAAACACCGCAACAATCTTTGTTTTCTATTTGTTCTCACAGATAGAGAGAGGTTGGGATAAATAGGTAAAAGGTAAAAAAAAAAAACGAAGTTATATAAACATAGATAAAACAATAGCGCTTATTTTGTCGTTTCAGAATTCTTGAAAATAATGTGTTTGATCTAAACACCTTCTTTAATCTAGCACTATGTTTTTATTTCGTTAACTACGTCCAACAGTTTTCGTGTGCGTTAAGGAAACTTGAAATCTACTTACAATGTATAGACTCTACTTGGTTTGTCGAATTTGATAAATCATTTTTTGTTTAATAGAACAGTTGTAGGAAGAAGAAAACTTTCCTAGAAGTATTTTTTGTAAAACAATATCTCAGAGCTACTCTAGTGGAAATATTTCCTCTTATATCTCAGAGCTACCCTAGCGGAAGTATTTCCTCTAATATCTCAGAGATACTTTAGCGAAGTATTTCCTCTAGTATCTCAGAGATACTCTAGCGGAAGTATTTCCTCTAATATCTCAGAGCTACCCTAGCGGAAGTATTTCCTCTAATATCTCAGAGCTACTCTAGTGGAAGTATTTTCTCTAATATCTCAGTTCATAGATGCTCCAACGAAGGCTGTTTTTCTTGTTGTTGTTTTTTTAAATCTGGGGTTCAAAATATGGGAAGTAATTTCTTTTAAATCGCTTAAAATAAAGTGTTTCATGCAATACATAGGTTCGGAAATAGTTCGCCATAAGCGTTTTCTACAATAAATTCTGACAATTTATATGTTCTGTAATATGTCTTTACGGAAAATTTTACTAGAAATATTTTTTGTATTCCTAGAGTCGGCAATGCTTTACCGAAAGAAATTCGGTTAATACCCCATTTTGGAAATAGCACCATAAGTACTTCCTGCAATACCTCAGTTTGTAAAGAACACTAGACATACTTCATGCAATATCTCAGTTTGTAAATAACACTGGACATACTTCCTGCAATACCTCAGTTTGTAAATAACACTGGACATACTTCCTGCAATACCTCAGTTTGTAAATAACAATGGACATACTTCCTGCAATACCTCAGTTTGTAAATAACACTGGACATACTTCCTGCAATACCTCAGTTTATAAATAACACTGGAAATACTTCCTGTGATTTCACAGTTCTGAAATATAACAGGAAGTACTTCCTGCCATACCTCAGTTTGTAAATAACACTGGAACTACTTCCTGTGATTCCACAGTTCTGAAATATAACAGAAGTACTTCCTGCCATACCTCAGTTTGTAAATAACATTGGAAATACTTTCTGTTATTCTACAGTTATGAAATATAACAGGAATTATTTCCTCCGATTTCTCAGTTTGTAAATTACTCTGTAAGTGATTTCTGCTTGTTTGCTGTCAAGCACAAAACTAAAACTACACAATGAGCTAGCTGTGCTATGCCCACCGTGGGTATCGAAACCTGATTGTTGTTGTTATAATCCCAGAACTTACCGCTAAGCCACTGGGAGGCATTACTTCCTTCAAACTTCAGTTTGTAAATGACACCGGAATCATTTCCTGTTATATGCAATATCTGGAATATTGCAGAAAATTTTTTCTGTGATACCTCAGTCCAAAAGTATCTCCTGCTGTATCCTAGTTCTAAAATATCACAAGGAGTATTCCTGGATAATTCAGTTTGAAAATAACACCGGAAATATTTTGTGTTATATTCCAGTCATGAGGTATCACGGAAAGTATTTCCTCCAATACCTCAGTCAAGGATATTAACAGAATTCCGCCCTGTAATACTCAAGCTTGCAAATCGGTTTCCTTTCCATAGGCTTTTACTCAATGATAAAGAGTGTTGTTTCTAAAGCAGTTTTGTCCTGAATATTTTGGTAAGGTATTTGTAAATGGTAAATATCTTTGTTTTCAAGTAAGTAAGGGCATTAGATATATATAAATATAGTGTGCTTGAAAGCTGTTCTAAAAATATCTACCCATGTGATTAACTTTCTCAATAAGCTAACCTTGAAGATGATCCACTCAAGTGTATGAAATATTCTTAGTCTCAGTACACAATCAGAGTACACTTGCATATATTATAGTCTGCTTGAGCCTCATTCAGCAATCATTGTGTACTGACATGTACTATACACTCTGAATTTGTCTCACTTGGCAATCACAGTACATTTACATATATGATTCAATCTGATTTAGTGTTAGCTGACAATTACACTACACTTAGGTCTGTGATAATGTACTTATAAATATGATGCAAATTGATTTAGTTTTACCTCGCGAATATACTTCACTTATATGCATGAGATAGTTTCTATTTATCTTGGTTGGTTATCACACTACACCTACATGTACAACATGTTCTGAATTCGCTTTATTTGGCAATAACACTACACTTGCATGTATGATATAGTCTCAGTTATTCTGACTTGGAAATAACTTTGTAGTTACATATATGATATAATCAGAGTTAGTTTCGTTTACATTTATGATCAGCCTGAATTAGTCTCTCTTCACATTCAAACTAAATTTACATGCATGATGCAGTATAAATTAACCTTATTTGGTAATAACAGTGTACTAACGTGTATGATATATTCTCAGTTAGCTTCATTTGGTAATCACAGTGTACTTTCATGTGTGATACAGTCTGAATTAGTCTCAGTTGGGAAGCACGGCACATTTACATATAGATGATGCAAACTGATTTCATCTCTCTTGACAATTACACTACATCTACATGTATGATATAATCTAAATTAGTTTCGCATTACTTTTACGTGTATGATATAGTATGAATTACACTCTGTTGGCTGTCAAAGCATGCCTATTTGAAATGAAATAGTCACACTATATATATATGCATGATATAGTCTGAGTTAGTCTCTCTTGGCAGCCACATTATAATTATGTGTATGATATAGTTTGAAATATGCTCACTTGAAAATGACTAGGTATATATATATGTATGATTTACTCTCCATTAGTCTCACATTGCAATCATAGTGTACTTACATGCATGATATAGCATGAATCGCCCTCACATGGCAATCGCACTACATTTACATATGTCCTATAATCTAAACTAGTAAACTTCGCAATAACACTACACTTAGATGTATGACATAGTCTAAATTAGTCCCGTTAACAATCACACTGCACTTATATATCTACGATGCAATCTGATTTAGTCACACTGCGCGATTACGGTACACTACCTGTATCATGTAATCTGAATTAGTCTCTCTTGACAATCACGCTGCATCTACATGTATGATATGGTATAAGTTAGCTTCATTTGGTAATTATAATGTACTTACGTGTATGATATACTTCATGAAGTCTCACTTGGCAATCACACTATACTTATCTATATGATATAGTCTAATTTAGTCTCACTTATCAATCACTGTGTACTTAAATATATGATGCAATATAATTTAGTCTAGGTTTGCAATGAAACATCTCTTACACATATGATATAGTATAAATTAGTCACAGTGCTTGTACATGGATGACATAATCCGAACTGGTCTCATTTGGCAATCAAACTACACTTACGTGCATGATGTAGTATATGTTAGGATGGTGGTAGGACCTTTGAGGGATGATAAAGAAAGGTTTGTGATAGATGGTTATGAGATGGCTGGGTTATTAAATTCTGCTCTTTCTTCAGTTTTTACTAAGGAAGATTTAAGCAATATTCCTCATCTTGAACAGTTAATAGATGGAAACAAGATCGAACAAGATGATCACATTAATTCTAAGCTTGTTTAGAAAAAAAATTGGGATGTTTAAGTGAGGATAAGGTTCCTTGGCCAGATAATACTTCCACAAGGGTTTTGAAGGAGGGTAAGGATTGAATAATAGTGGGCAGGTGCCAGAGGATTGGAAGTAGTCTAATGTTTCTTCTATTTTCAAGGGAGATTATAAAAATTGTCCCAGTAAATATAGGCCTATTAGTCTTACGTCAGTTGTGGGAAAGGTTTTGGAAGTTTTGATATAAGATGTTTTACAAAGCCATTTAACAAAGTTTAGAATTTTATTGGATAATCAACATGGTTTCATTACGGGAAAATATTTCTTTACATATATTTTAACATTCTTTGAAAAAGTTACTGCTTGTGTAGACGAGAGTAATGATGTAGATTTGGTGTATCTGAATTTTCAGAAAGCATTTGACAAGGTGCCACATAAAAGGCTTGTAAAAACGTATCTCCGTTAAAGTTAGCAAATTGTATTGAAAAGTGGCTGGATGGAAGAAAGCAGAGGGTTGTTACATATGGAGCTTAGTCAAACTGAATTAATGTCACAAGTGGGGTAACTCAGGGCTCAGTCTTAGAACCTATGCTCTTTTTGATTTACATCAATAATATAGATGAAGGAATAGTCAATAAATTACTTAAATTGGCTGATGATCTTAAGGTCTTAGGTGTTGCTAGCTGTGAGGAGGATGTTGCTGCTTTACAGAAGGATTTAGATCATTTAGTGAGTTGGGCGAACAAATGGCAGATGGGTTTTAATTATAATATATGCAAGGTAATGCATATGGGTTATCATAATTTGAATTATAAGTATAATATGGATAGGGATAGCCTTAATAGTGTCATAAAAAAGTGGGTCTTGGTATAATAGTTGATCAGTCTCTTAAGCCATAAAAGCAATGTGCTGTTACTAGTGGTAAGGCAAATAGAATTTTAGATTATATCTGCAGAAATATTGAATACAAGTTTAACGAAGTTATAATTTTATTGTATAGGTCAATGGTTAGATCATATTTGGAGTACTGTATTTATTCTTGGGCTCCTTATTTTAGAAAGGACATTGAATTGTTGAGAAGAGTTTAGAGGAGGGCTACTAGAATGGTGTTTGGTATGGAGGGTTTGTCATACGAGGAGAGGTTAAGATCTCTGAAATTATTTTCTCTTGAAAAAAGAAAAGTTAGGGAGGATCTGGTTGAAGTGTTTAAGATTGTAAAGGGAATTGATAG
>NW_013665819.1:259883-269264 GCF_000517525.1 Limulus polyphemus | reverse complement strand
ATGGGTTGTCTTCAGTTGTTGTGGAGAAAATAAATTTAAGTGGGTTTTAGAGAAAGCTTGATAACTATATGAATGATAAGGGCTAGCTTTGAGGTTTTATTTGTTTTATTTATTTTACTTATTTACTTTTTAATAGTTTAAGTTTAGTTTAAAGGACGGGAGAGCCTAGATAGACCAACAACTCCCTTGTTGTCCCTAAACATTATGTTATGTTACATAAGTTAGTCTGTCTCTACAATCACACACTTATACGAACGACATTGCCCGAATTAATCTCAGCAGCCTTAGATATACGATGTAGTCTCAGTTGGTGCCAATTTGTAATCACAGTACACTTATATGTTTGATAGAACCTGAATTACTCATATTTGACAATCAGAGTGTATTTAAGTGTATGATGCAGTCTCAATTAGTCTCACTTGGTAATGAAACTTTACTCACATATAAGATATAATCTGAACTAGTGTCAGTTGACAATCACAGTGTACTTACATGTATGATGCAGTCTGGATTAGTCTCAATTGGAAGCCACTACGCTTACATATAAGATATATTCATATGTGATATGATGTATGGTTTATTCGGAGTTAGTCTATGTTAATAATCACGTATATTTAGATATATGATACACTCTAAATTAGTTATAGTATACTTACATGTGTAACATATATCTTGAATTAATCTCACTCGTTATCACAGTACACTTTCCTGTTTAATGTAGTCTGAAGTGGTCTGTATAATGACTAGACATTATAATGTATGATCGTTTGTGTGTGTGTGTGTGTGTGATATTTGTATGTATGAGAGTGCCTTATGGTTGTTTTTAGCCGCGACAAAGCGGCTCATAGAATGGCTCTGAGTTTTTCAAGTACAAACTTTTAGTTCATAGCTCCGTCATCTCTTAACCGATTTGAAATCTAATTACAGTTTTGGACTCAGGAGTTCAAACCCTTTCGATTGATGCATTTGGCCATGCCCAAAGTCTCAAAGATTAATTTACTCTAATCCTGCCTAAAAAGAATTTCAATTTGAGGGTAGGCTGGCAGAGATCCTGATGAGTAATAAAATCGAATCGGGTATACGCGCGCCCTACGCCACCCTGGTGGCGCACAAAAATAAAGCTAATAAAAAATAATAGAAAAGGTCTCATAGATTTTTTTTTATTCCTGTAAACTCCCATTGGATCATGGGGCCGTAACAACACCCCACCAACGGAAAGTTGTTGTTGCAGTTACTTGTAGCAGGTTGGTTTTACGGGGTGGAGTTGCTAGCCCCGCGCCCAACCGTCCTCCTTTCTCATCCTAGACTTGGGACCAGGCAAAGGCGGAGGTTGGCATATTCGGTGTGACGGGGATTCGAACCTGCGACCCTCAGATTACGAGTCGAGCGCCCTAACCACCTGGCCATGCCGGGCCCGGTCTCATAGATTAATTTACTCTAATCTTGCCTCAAAGAAAGTGCCGCGGCTATTGAGGATTCCCTCTTGTTTTTCTATTTCTTCGTGAAATGTAATGGATTTATGATATTACATTACAAAATAGGAACAAATGGAACAATATAAAACATTTCTGAGAGTTACGAGGTTCCAAAACTGTTACATAGGCATCTAGTATCAATTCCATCTGTCTTATTTCTTGAAGTTTAGAATCTGTCTGTTTTACATAGAGAGAGAGAGATTTTCCAGAATTATCGCCAGAGTGGATTTAATCGAAGGACAACTGTCTCCTTTAGTCCCTCTGCTTATTTTGGTATTTATTGGCTATTTTCCAAAAACAAAATGTTTGTTTGTTTGTGTTACATACGTCATAGAGTGGTAACCACAAGGCTGTAAACGCCCACTCAACAAAAACAGTTAACTCCAGTAAACATTCCACTGCGTTCTGGTGTTATTTTTTCACACTTGGTGGCGGAATTATTGTCCTTTTAAATCTAATATGATCAATATCAATATCTATATCTCTCCACTAAACGTATAAGAAAATGCACACGCGTTACTGGAAACAAAATATACTAAACTATTTATTGAAACCACCCGATTAATTGTCGTAATTAATTTCTTGGTAAAAGTTTTTTTTTTTTAGTTTGTTTGTTTGAATTTATGCACAAAGCTACACACAATGCGCTATCTGTGCTTTGCCCACCACGGGTATCGAAACCCGGTTTCTAGCGTTGTAATTCCGCAGACATACCGCTGTGTCACTGGGGGACTTTTCTTTAGTGGGATACTTTTTTAAAGCATAAATATATAAAAATTGGGCTCAAATATGCCACAACAGAAAACTCGAAATGATGGATGTTTTTTTATTTAACTAAAGAATTTCACATTTAATAAAATAACGAATTATTTAACGAGAACTTTTCTGTTTGAAAAGCATACATGTGTACCAAATAACATAACTGTTAGACTAATGATATAGCATGGTATTTAATATGTATTATCATAGGGTTATTTATATATATCTTTGTTATTTTTCTTGATAATATTTGTGATGATTATTTTTTATCATATTTTCGAACTACTTCTCTATTCGGGCCCGGCATGGCCAGGTGGATAAGGCGCTCGACTCACAATCTGAGGGTCGCGGGTTCGAATCCGCATCCCACCAAACATGCTCGCCCTTTCAGCCGTGGGGGCGTTATAATGTGACGGTCAATCTCACTATTCGTTGGTAAAAGAGTAGCCCAAAAGTTGGCGGTGGGTGGTGATGACTAGCTGCCTTCCCTCTAGTCCCTCTCTAGCCGTCCCTAATTTAGCGCAGATAGCCCTCGTGTAGCTTTGCGCGAAATTCAAAAACAAACAAACAAACAAACTTCTCTATTCTATCATAATGGATGAGAGAATAAGCAGAAGCTAAGTGTAAAAAAAATGATATCCCTTGCCCTTTTATAACTGATGCTTTGGTAATTGACCACCAGGAGTCTTTATGACTCTTCAGAGGAGACATAATTGGGATTTTCGACCTTTAATGCACATGTGGGCCAAACAGCCAGGTTAAAGGTCCCCATTGTTCATGTATAGTCGTCCTAATTTTAAATTATTGATCAGAGGAAAATCAGCAAGCCAGTACTACTACCCCCCCCCTAAACACAATAAAACCCGAATAATATGATTAGTTGTTACTTTTATAATGCACTCGCAGCTGAAAATGTTGAGTGTGTTTAGTGACATCACATCTCGAGCTTTAGACCTTTCCATAAGCAGCTCGACATGTTAAACTGTAGGCCGGATCAACCCTCACCGGAAAAATGACAATAAAATTTAACTTGTTCGCAATTATCTTAAAAAGGAAATAAAAAAGAAATTATGTGTTGAGCTTTAAGTTATTTTTTAATTATTAACGTACACCATAAGAAAAATGACAATAAACTTTAAAATTTAACTTGTTCGCAATTATCTTAAAAAGGAAATAAAACAGAAATTATGTGTTGAGCTTTAAGTTATTTTTTAATTATTAACGTACACCATAAGAAAAATGTAAAAACTTCTAGTACAATATTAAATTATTTTAAGTAAGTAATTTTGTTTTTCAATTGTTGTACTTACGTTCTAAAACAGAGACCGCACCTAGAGGGAATACTGTGTAAACAACTTTCAATGTTATACGTCACCATAAACATAAATAAAAAATTGATCGATAAAAACTAACTAAGTGCATCTTACTTATATAAGCGTACAGTCCCTTAAAGCTACATTAACGACATCCAGATTTTACTGAGAGTACTCTCAGATGCTTTTGATATATATATATGTTTTTTTATGAACTTCCAGAGCCATACACCAAAGGATGATTGATCATAACGTATTTGTAGCAGATTAGCACTGTTTAGGACAAACTATCTCTCAGGGGGCAAGGTGCCTGGAACATTCGATAGACTGTGTGCAATTTTTATAAGAACGCTTTTATATCTTGCCGATAAGTTATCTGTATTTCTGAGTTGGTTGATCTATATGTCCATCTAACTGTTGTGTTACTTATTTACTTACTTATTCATATTTGTATGCCCAACTAGTGATTCATTTCGCTATCCGTTTATAGATATGTTCATATATATATATAATCTTCTGTCGGCTCAAAATCATTCAAGTAAAGTGGCTTCATTTAATCGATTTTCTGGATTTATATTTCTTTTACGTGAGCAAAGTGCTTTAAAACTTCGTAAAAGAGGATTTCTTTAAAACTAATAAAATTAAAAAGAATTAATAACTAGGAGTTATAAATCACATGGAAAATCCATGGACTTTTTAAAGTGCTTATTGGAAAATTCTGCCGGAATTTTGCAAAAAATACACACACACACAGACATATATATATATATTATTCGAATTATATGGTCGAATAATCCACAACTAGGAAAAAAATCTTAATTATAGATTTGCTTTTCTTGTTGTTCTTGGTTTGAATTCGTTCACCACATAGTTGGAATTTCACATATAATTGGTTTCATATCCGTTAAGTTTGTTTTGTATTATTTTGCTTTCTCTTTTTTCTAAGTCTGATTACATGTACTCACTGTGGTTAATTTTACCTCATTAACACTAGTGAATGTTTCTGAGATTCTTAGGTACGATTACTTGATGATGGATGTTATGCATCTCCTTTGGTTCCTTCTGTTCTGCTTGGGAGATAACGGTTAAACAGTACACTCTCGTGGAATTATGGTAATACCAATTTCCAACTCAGTGTAGGCCGATTATTGTATTTGCAAATTAGAAATCCCACAATAAAAGTAAAATACCTAACGAATTCCTAATGAGAATCATTATAAGGTCTGAAATGATGTAATTTCATAAATTCATTGTTTCAATCTTGGATGAAAGGGTATCCATTGATTTTCTAATTATAAGGATAGAGATAATCATTTCAAGCTGAAATACGAAGAGAATTTCGAATCTAATTTTCAATAAATGTATAGAATCTTCAACAGTTCAGGTGTTACAATAACTGTATAAAGTCTCAGGACCGAGACGTTCAGATAAATTATTTACATTACCATTTTATTTTTTAAATATTTGCTTATTTTATTTCCTATCTTTTATCAAACTGTTCTGTAGTTCCGTACGTTAGCGTGTTCACTAAAATTACCATTCAGTCAGTGATCCTTTTCAACAAGAAACAATTCATATTGCAAATTTTACTAAATAATGATAAAAAATAATAAAATTTTACAGCCAGATTTAACCTCTTTGAATGTCTACAAGTAGGCAGAGATAGACAGATAACAAAAAAGATAGACACTCTGGTAACAGATAAACAGACAGTCGGATGACAAATATATAGATAGATGGATGACAGATAGACAGCTCAATAGATATATGGATAACAGATAAAAAGATACGTAGACCATCTGCATATATACTTACTACTAATAAGACATTGTAAACAAGCTATGTAACAAAAAATTACCAGCATATATGTATTAAAACATAATCTGAGAGTCTGATAGTTTATATCAATCTCACCACAAAGCATTTGTTCCCATTCATTTTTGTGCACTCTTGGGCGCCCAAGTATCAATAGTAGGGCCTCTGTCTTTCTAGGTGCCGGGGTTATTAAGGGGGATTATTCGTAGCCGTTGCATCTGCTCACTGGCAGGTTTTCAGCCCTCTAATTTGGCGTCTATGAGACCACCGGCTGATGGCTAATAAACGAAAGATCAAGTATAAAGAACGCGAGAAACTAAGCCGCTTTTGACGTGGCAGGCTTCCACCTTCTAAGTCCAATTTGTGGCGGCTGTAACTTGAAAAATATGTTACAAATCCAGAGGAAAACGTGTTTGTAAAAACTAGCTTTCGAAATGTGTTAGTGACTATTCTCACTACTCAATCGTATAAATCTTTACAATAAATTGTTTCGTTTATTTTTAAGGAATGATTTAATGATACTTAAAATGATGTATATTTTCTTACTTCGTGTATTACTTACGTCGTATTTCTGATTAATATAAGTGACTCCTTTATGTAATCGTTTCTACACAATTGTCTATACGCTGTTACAGCAGACGTAAAATTACTCCATGGGTTCCACATCGCCAAATTTTAAATTAAAAATTAAAACAAACTATTCATAACGATAATGTATAGTAACATGATTATAAACAACAAAGAATCACTTTAAACAAATATCTTTAGACAGCCTTCTGTTTTGCTACAAACACACCATTACATACAGAATAACAGATTAGTACAAAATCTTTGCTGAGGTATGTACAGGTCATAATACGTCATCAGAGTTGAACAAGTCGCTTATAATAAGCCAGACTGTTGTCATAGCAACAGTGACGTATGATTAACTGTCAGATATTTTATTTTTCAGTTTTGCATAAAATCATAGAAACAATGACATAACAAACGTGAAAGAATTCAATAATTTTCTAAGCTAATCTACATTTCAATGAAGTGGTTCCAGTTGAGTAACATACCGCATGAAAAAGATGGTAAAGTTTGAGAATTAGAAACTGGACCGTGAAATCCCCTCTGAACTGAAGACTTACTTAATATGTGTTGAATATCGCCTGATAATTCGTATGTACAGCTAAGGCTTCGTCACGTGCGCATAATTAAACTGCAACAGGCAAGATATAGCTTCGAAACAGAAAGAAGCCATTGTATGCGAAATGCATGACCATTCTATTCTATGACGTAAGTTGCCAAAATTGGAAGGATTTCGAAGTGAAAAATTGAATGTGTTGCTGTTTATAGAACTTTCAATAATATATATGTACCGAAATTAACAATTTATTATGTGGATATCGAATTTTCAATAAATCTGGTGTATATAGAATTATTAACTAATTATGTGGATATCGAATTTTCAATAAATCTGGTGTATATAGAATTATCAACTAATTATGTGGATATCAAATTTTCAATAAATCTGGTGTATATAGAATTATTAACTAATTATGTGGATATCGAATTTTCAATAAATCTGGTGTATATAGAATTATTAACTGATGTAGTATGAGTAGAACTTTAAATATGACATGTATGGGATTTTCAATACATGCCCCACAATGACACAGCGGTACGTCTGCGGACGTAAAACGGTAGAAGCCGGGTTTAGATACTCGTGGTGGGCAGAGCACGGATAACCCATTGTGTAGCTTTGTGCTTAACTTCAAACAGAATTCAATATATACGTTGTGTATCATATATATTGAGTTTGGCAAAGTTAGTGGTAGTTTTTCATTAGTATGTTACTTTTGTAAAGTAGTACAGTAAGTATAATGAATATTAGGAAAATGTAAGTGAAAAACAAAGTGTGCGTATATACAAATATAACCTTATATTTTGTATGTGTAGAGGGTTTTAACAAACGAACTATCTATAAAATTTTCTAACACATTTACCTAGTATGAGAAGAATTTTCAACACATCCAGTATGAATAGTATTACATAACATATATGGTACACATCGAATTTTCAACACATCCACTATGTATAGTATTACATAACATGTATGGTACACATCGAATTTTCAACACATCCAGTATGTATAGTATTACATAACATATATGGTACACATCAAATTTTCAACACATCCAGTATGAATAGTATTACATAACATATATGGTACACATCGAATTTTCAACACATCCAGTATGTATAGTACTACATAACATATATGGTACACATCGAATTTTCAACACATCCAGTATTTATAGAGTTTTAAGCAGATATGGTAGGTTTGCTTTTAATTAAGCATAAAGTTGCACAATTGTGCTCTGCCCACCACGGGTATCGAAACCCAGTTTCTAGCGTTGTAAGTCCGCAGACATACCACTGTGCCACTAGGAGCAATACGGTGTGATTAGGAGTTTCAAGAAATCTAGTAGAACCTTTTTTTAATGTGCAATGTATGAAATGTTCAAGAAATTTAGTATGTCCAGAATATTCAATAAAACGAGTGTATAGAAGTATGTAGAAATGTAGACTCATCTATGTGTATAGTTCTTTAAAAAATATGATATACATAGAATTTTAAACAACATGTTAGATACAGAATTTTCAGCTAATCAGTTGTGAATAATTTTTAACTCATCTGGTATGCAGAGAACTTTTAAAAAATATGGTATGAGTAGCTTTCAATACATCTTGCAGTTATGAAATTTTCTACTTATTTAGTATGCATATAATTTTCAAGGAATATTCACAAGCACTAGTTGCTAAGAAAAGAACATGTAAAGCGCATAAGGAGTGATTAGGGAAATTAAAAGCACTCGTTGCTAAGAAACCAAATATGTAAATCGCATGAGGAGTGGCTAAGGAGTTCACAAGCGCTATTTACTGAGAAGCAGATATGTTAAGCGCACAAGGTGTAATTAGGAAGTTTACAAGTACTAGTTGCAAAAAAAAACAGATATGTGAAGCGCGTAAGGTGTGATTAGGAAGATCACAAACACTAAAGTGAAAAGCGCATAAGTTGTGATTAGGAAGATTACAAGCAGTAGTCGCTAAAAAACAGACATGTGAAGTGTATAAGGTGTGATTTAAACAGATATGGTATGAGTAGGATTTTCAAGAACCCTTAAATATGCTACGTATGAAATATTCAAGAGCTATAGTATGTTCAGTTCAGAATATTCAACAAAAACGTATATATTTATATAGAAATTTAAACACATGTATGATCATAGTTCTTTATAAAATATGGTATGCATAGAATTTTCAAATTTGCTATGTATGCATTTTTTGCTAATTTGCTATGAATAATTGGCAACTCATCTGGTATGTATAGAAAAGTTCAACAAATCTGGTTTGAGTAATTTTCAATACATCTTGCAGATATGAAATTTTCAGCTTATCTGGTATGCATATAATTTTCAAAAGCTCTAGCATGCATAGAATATTTAACAAACCCGGTTCATGTAGGATATTCAACAAACTTGGTTCATACAAAATATTCCACAAACATGGTACATATAGAATATTCAACAAACTTGGTTCATGTAGAAAATTTAACAAACATGGTACATATAGAATATTCAACAAACATGGCACATATAGAATATTCAACAAACCTGGTATATATATATATATATATAGAATACAACTTGGTATATGTAGACTATTCAACAAACTTGGTACATACATAATATTAAACAAACCTGGTACATACAAAATATTCAACAAACATGGTATATATAGAATATCCAACAAACCTGGTACATGTAGAATATTCAACAAACATGGTACATATAGAATATTCAACAAACTTGGTTCATGTAGAATTTTTAACAAACATGGTACATACAAAATATTCAACAAACATGGTATATATAGAATATCCAAGAAACCTAGTACATATAGAATATTCAACAAACATGGCACATATAGAATATTCAACAAACCTGGTATATATATATATATATATATATATA
>NW_013665819.1:231539-258883 GCF_000517525.1 Limulus polyphemus | reverse complement strand
TAAGAAACAAACATGTGAAGTGCATAAGGTGTGATTAAAGAGTTCACAAGCACTAGTTGCTAAGAAAGAAACATGTGAAGCGCATAAGGTGTAATTAAAGAGTTCACAAGCACTAGTTGCTAAGAAACAAACATGTGAAGCGCATAAGGTGTAATTAAAGAGTTCACAAGCACTAGCTGCTAAGAAACAAACATGTGAAGCGCATAAGGTGTAATTAAAGAGTTCACAAGCACTAGTTGCTAAGAAACAAACATGTGAAGCGCATAAGGTGTAATTACAGAGTTCAAAAGACCTAGATGCTAAGAAATCGATATGTTAATTGCATAAGGAGTGGTTAAGAAGTTCACAATCACAGATCGCTAAGAAACAGATATATGAAGTGCATATGGTTTGATTAACAACATCACAAGCACCGGTCGCAAATAAATAGACATGTGAAGCGCATAAGGTGTCATTATGGAATTCACAAGCACTACTTGCCGAGAAACCGCCATATAAAGCGTAAAGGTGTGATTAGGGGGTTTATTAGCACTATCTGCTAAGAAACAGACATTTGCAGCGCATAAGGTGTGATGAGGGAATTCACAACCATTATAGCTGCTAAGAAACAGATATGCGAAGTGCATAAGGTGTCTTTAAAGTGTTTGCAAGCACTAGTTGTTAAGAAACAGACATATGAAGTGAATAAGGTGTGATTAGAGAATTCCCAAGCACTAGTTGCTAAGTGACAGAGATCTGAAGTGAATAAGATGTGATCAGGGATTTCACAAGCACTAGTTGCTAAGAAACAAACATTTGAAGAGCATAAGGTGTGATTAAAAAGTTCACAAGCACTAGTTGCTAAGAAACAGGCATGTGAAGCGCATAAGGTGTGATTAAAGAGTTCACAAGCACTAGTTGCTAAGAAACAGACATGTGAAGCGCATAAGGTGTGATTAAAGAGGTCACAAGCACTAGTTGCTAAGAAACAGACATGTGAAATGTATAAAATATTTTTTTGTGTGTTTCGCGTTGGACTCGTAAAGTGAATATCAGTTTAGCTTAGCTCGCCAGGTAGAAGACTAAAAGAAACCAATCATGATATAAGTACTATATCTACTTGCATTGAGATAAATCTTACTTTATAAATAAGCAAGTTAGTATTTTTTTAATGCAAAGAGTTCTCAGAAGTCAATAGACAAATGTGTTACTTGGTAAAACATATTTGAAATTGTTTACTGGATTGCATCTATTAAAGTATAGCTAAATTGTCCAATTACAGTGCTTTAAAGAACTGAAATATTTCATCTTCCCATGATTTAATACAAGCGACATCATATTAGTATGATTTGTTATGATGTATTTAAGTTATTGTGTTTTAGCGCTAAGCTACACAATAAGTCATCTGCGCTCTGTTCACCACAAGTTATCGAATCCTGGATTTTTGCGTGTTAAGCCCGTAAGCGTACCGCTGACCCACCGCGGGACATTATATCCTAAGAAAAAGAAAGTACCTAAATTATACTATATTAAGTTCCACTTGCTAGTTATTTTAGAGAGTTATGGCAATAGATCACATCACACAAAACATAAGTATATAATTTTCAACAGAATATATAACAATATTTGTTCCCTACATGAATTTAATATACTATCTAGTCTTTCAATAGTATTCAAAACAAACATTTTCATATCTCCAATTTTATTTTATATTTGCTGCTTTAAAATGAAGCGATAACAGTCTTACTTAAAAATAAAAAAGATGAAAAATATATATAACTTTCAAGAATTTAAGTTTGCGCTTTTTTACTTGGCAACTGTACTGTTGAAAATCAAAATGATAGCTGGTTTATGCTTTAGGAATTAAGTATATAATTACGCACTGATTTGTACAAGCAATGGTAAGTTACTTGCGTATATTCGAATTCAGACCCTATATGAACATTTCTGACGCCCAAGACTCGAGCTTTCCTGTTGAGCAGAGTTAGCTTGAGGAAAAATTCACAATAAGATGCAATTAACATTGGATTGTATATGTGATTCAGCATATTTGGTGACTTATTTGCACTCTATTTGATCTTCATTACAAATATGATAAATCTATTGTTTATTAAACAATTGAACGGGCTTCTAGGTAATGTTTTATCAATATTTCTTGCTATTTGTTGTCTTAAATAAGATGAACTCCTTCTTTGTTGTGTGCGAGTCTAAGATAATTCTTTCAAGGCAGTGTTTTCGATATATGAACTTTCCCAGTCTTGGTAGTTTTAACATTAAGGTACAAGTTATAACCATGTAGTAGATATTGTCTAGCAAGACTGGGAATACTTTAACATTAAGGTACAAGTTATAACCATGTAGTAGATATTGCTATTACCAGTCTTGCTAGACAATATCTACTACATGGTTATAACTTGTACCTTAATGTTAAACTATTACCAGTCTTGCTAGACAATATCTACTACATGGTTATAACTTGTACCTTAATGTTAAAGTATTCCCAGTCTTGCTAGACAATATCTACTACATGGTTATAACTTGTACCTTAATGTTAAACTATTACCAGTCTTGCTAGACAATATCTACTACATGGTTATAACTTGTACCTTAATGTTAAAGTACTCCCAGTCTTGCTAGACAATATCTACTACATGGTTATAACTTGTACATTAATGTTAAAGTATTTCCAGTCTTGGTTTTGACAAGATTGCGCCATTTATAAACATTAAGCTAAGGCAGGAAATATCTATAAAACGCATAGCATTACAGTATGGTATATGCGTTACTAGGAGAGTAATGTATCGTAGTATAATTCGTCAAGTAAGCCATATTTTATTTTATACTTTCAAACGCACTATATTGTCCCCAGTTTCATGTAACCATCGAAATGTTCAAATAACCCTATATATACTGATCCATCTATAGTTTCAGGTAACCATCGTATACTTTAGTATGTCATCGAAATGCTCAAGCAACAGTTTCTTATGTATACTGATCCACCTACAGTTTCAGGTAACCATCGTATACTCTAGTATATCACCGAAATGCTCAAGCAAAAACCTACTTGCATATACTGTGCAATTAATTTATAGATATCTTTAACCACCTGGTCTTCAAAGCACCATCCAAGTGCTGAAACAAAATCTTCTAAATATCCTGTGCAATCTACCGTTTCAAATGACGATCGTAGGATAGGCCAGACCATTTTAATGCCCAAGCAACAATCTCTTACATATACAATATCGTATACAAGTTCTAGTCTCTCAGTTATGTTACATGCTTAACTGTCTGTCACAGAAAACTGCTATAATCAGTTGTCTATTACGCACAGGTCCTAGTTCCTTACTTGTTCTTCTCTGATAGATTTCCACATAGCAGAAAACTACTATAGACAATTGTCTATTATCTACAAGTCTTAGTCTCTTACTTGTTTTTCTCTGACCAATTTCCATAAAGCAGAGAACTACTATAGTCAACATACAAGCCTTAGTCCCTTACTTGTGCCTCTATGTTCAATCTTCAGAAAGCAGAAAACTATCATCGTCAACTGTACCTCGACTAGTGATTGAACTTTTAAAATTTCTTAAATTGGGGTGTTCTCATTATCTTGTCTCTAACACACTCAGCTTAGAGTACGTTTCTGCGCGTCACTTTTCTTGGCATAAATGTACAGTCCTATCTTACAAGTTTCGACATAAACCCTACCGTATTAAGTTAATTCACTACAGCTGGTTAATAAGGATATTGAAGTAAAACAAATTAACTAAATCTAACATCATTACAGCTTATGGTGAAAATGTTCAGTTAACTCACCGTCACTACAGCTGATGGTCAAGGTTGGAATACCCGGAGGGGGACTGGGGGCAGTGGTCGCCTCGGTAGGACTGGACGGCTGGCGGTAGGGCCATCGGTTACAGTGGTCAACAGTCTGTTTTCCTTTTTTGACTAAAAAAGATCGTGGCATGTTTGTGGTGAGATGCGGCAGGACTTGAAGGGCAGTAGTTCATACACGTTACAAGTTATCGTCAGGGGTTGATCAGTGCGCTAAGAAGAATGTCTAGCAGGACGGCCTTCAGATCTTCAAACATCAAGTTCAGTGTAGGTTGCATACCAACACTCAAGACTAGAAACTAGTGCGAGCGAACATTCCTGCATCCTGGCATATCACCCGTTTCAGTGATTCGGCCGGCTGTTGGACTTTCAGCAGTGTCCGGCGGTTTAATGTGGAGGGTGGGAGAACGATGGACCCCTTTATATAGAGCCATTCCTCCACTTACAGGGGTCCTCTTGCAGCAGGGGTACCCTCCCATCTCGACGTTTCTACTGCCTCTTTGGCACGTTGCAGTAAAGCGACCAATACGCAGGCGCGTAGAGTCAGCTGATCGATGAGCAAGCAGACCAACACGAATTTGTTCATCTGGCCTTTTGGTCGAAGGGCTTGGTTGAGGCTACATCCGATTACACAATTTTAGCGATCAACAGTGGCTGGTAGCAACAGTGTTGTATGAACAACAGCAACAAACATTCATTTCTAAAGAAAAAAAACTATATTACTAAATGCGAAGGAGCAAAATTAATTCCAATAAACAATCATATTTATCATATACTTTAAGCCTAATTCTAAACACCGTTACGATTTGTAGTTTTAAGGCGTTAAGTTCAGAATACAGTTGATAAAACGTGTTTCTGATGGTAAAATTACTAGAACTAGCTCGGAGGTAAAGATAAATTACTATTAAAATATATTAAGAAACTTATAATTTTTAGCAAGTGATATGATTTTATTATTTCTTATGGAGTAGCACTCGTAATTAAACCATGAAACTAACATAATTACGGTTTCTAGCATTTTCAAGTATCAACGTACATCTAGATACAGATCGTTCACAAAAGAGACGAAATGAAATAACAAAATGTGGCACATGTAGCTGAAAACGGGGATGTTAATAATTCAGTTTTGAGCATCTCAAAACCGAGACAAATCCTGGGATATTTTAACAATCTAGTTTACTGTTGTCTAGATAACTAATGACAAATTTACAATATATATTAATATGTCCATTCTCATTACATTTGACTCTTTCCGTTGCATATTTTACAAGAAAACCTAGTTTCTAAAATATGAACTTCAATAGCATATGTCAGTGTTACATTTCCATTGGAATATATATTAGCACATTTAGAAGTTATTTTCTTCTTCAAAAAGTTCACAGCTTCAACTGTGATAAATTGCATTACTAATTTGTTATGATAATGTTATAGGACGGAGTACATTTACTTGTGTATTAATTCCGCTAAGATGCCCTGTTACTGGATATACTTTACTGAGTACAATGATCTTCGTTCTTAATTTTAGCTGTTCAAATGAACAGTGAAATGAAACAGACGTTCAGTAAAATGACTGCCATAAACGAACTGAATCTATATAAATATAATAGTACCGTCTGTCGTCTGTTGTATGTCCATATAACTAACTACTTCGCAGGGTGTAGATGGATCTTCACCAAAATTGGTATGGAGGTTCCTTAGGTTCATGTGAGGGTACATACAAGTTTTCAGTTTTGCATTTTGCGTTTTACGGTTTTTATGGGCGTTTTTGCGTTTTTTACAACTAATTTGCCCTCCCCCACCCCCTGATGGATCCTCATTAAAATTGGCTGGAAGGTTTGTTCGGTCCATGCGAAGATAAATGCAAATTTTCGGTGTCACATTTTGTGCTTTTCAGTTTTTATGGGCGTTTTTTTTACAATCACATATAAGGGAAGCAACTTTTCATGTCCTAAGATAACCTTTCATTAATCATGAATGTATATAACTTCCGTACTCCAGCTAGTATATAATAGGTCTTATTAAAAGTTATTCCACTTGTTTTTACTTTTCGTGTAATTTTTTGACACAGAATCAGAATCTGTGTAAGAGAAAAACTTTTTAGTCAGTTAAATGAAAACAAATACATAAATAGCATAACCTAATCCAGCATAACCGAATGAAGAGTTACAAGCAACATCAACTATCAAAAATGTCTCCGTTATTTACGTTTCGTGTATAAGTACGTTTTTACTCACAGTTTTAAATCAGTACTGCAAAACCAACAACCTAGATTCAGTCCACAAAACAAACCTTAGCGAACCTAGATTGTGCTTGTGTATCAGATTGTTACTCCATAAAACGAATTGAATTTTACTTAATTATTTGAATTCTCACTTCAAAATACGAATTGTCTGGATTGTTTTTAAGTATTTTATTAACTACTGTATAATAAGAATTGTGTACAATTAAATATACTAACGGTTACTAGACTGGTAGTATTGTGTGTGTTTTGTTTAAGTACTTCGTCATCAGATTTAGAAAAAGAGAAGTTCCTGACGCAAACTCTCCTAAAAGGTCGAGTCTAATATACACGACAACATTTTAGTATGTATGTTTTTCTATCTATAACTTTCTTTCCTATTTTTGGGCAGGTACGATAGTCTTAAAGTTTAAATTGAAATTCTCTAAAAACTAATTTTCATTTTGAGCTACTTTATAGTAATTTTTATTATATTTAATATGTACAAAATGTTTTCATATTAGTGGAGCAAATAAACTGTTTTTCGATTTCAGTAATGTTGTGAAACAACAATTAGTAGGAACATGCAGTGGTTTTCTTTAAAGATAAGGTCAAATTTTAAAATGATATAACGTTTAACTTCACATAATCATCTTTATTTTATTCATTGTTACAAGTTTTAAAATCGAATATATTAAGTTTATATATTCTACCGATACAAATATTTAATATTATTTTCTGTTTACCAGGGGGTTAAATATAATTTGCTCGTTTGGTTTTAATTTCGAGCAAAGCTACACGAGGGCTATCTGCGCTACCCGTCCCTTATTTAGCAATGAAAGGCAGGTAGTCACCATCCCCCACCGCCAACTCTTGGGCTACTATTTTTGTCAACAAACAGTAGGATTGACCGTCAAATTATAACGCCCCACAGCTGAAAGGATGAGAATGTATGGTGGGACGGGGATTCGAACCCGCGACCCTCAGAATGCGATTCAAGCGCATTAACCACCTGGCCAAATTTAAATTTAACGTTAGAAAATGTATTGTATTAAAGAAAGGAGGACACCTTTGAAAATAGAGATCAAACGCCTTCATAACTCCATACGGAGATACATACAGTATGTAACTCAAACCGGAATACTGACAATAGAGACTATACCACTTCATATGAGGAGATTGTATTTAAACAAGAATTACTACTGATAACAGAAAACAAATCACTTATAATTTACAATGACATTTTATCTAATTATGATTTATTTACTTGTCCTAAAGAATTACTTCCTTCATGTAGTAATCTAAATTCAGACTGTTGCTATAGCAATAATAATTATTTTTAAAGCAGTTTATTATCAGGGGTAAATACTTTTCTAACCATCTGCACAGAGCTTGGAATAAGTTGTATTTAAACGATTTTGGAGCCTCATCATGTCTAGCACGGTTATCATCACAACCATGTATCTTGACAATAGCTCTGCAGCGTGCTTTTCGTTGCTGCGTCGTAAAGCTATCATTTCTCAAGCACACCGCTCATCCGTGCATGCTTTCCATATTCAATCTAGTGAACGATGGTTTCCTAGTGCCCGTTTTAATAGTCCGATAGCACAGAAATCCATGAGCGCTGCATTTGGCGAGCTGACCGAAATATCTTGGTATTAATGCCCGTTTCATTCTACAATTACTTGAGAGATGTGACGGTTTAAAGGGATATATGACTAGAAGTCTTATCTTAGTGAATTCATATCATGTTGGCCTCGTTTCCAGACAGATATCTTTCTTTATTATATTACATACTGTTGCATGGAACACGGGGACGGTTCTTGCTACTGACCTTTTTGCTCGTGGAGTCTCACTTCTTTCAAGACGCTGCACTTTACTTACCAAGGGTGAGGTACGACTTCTTACAACTCTTTTCTAGAGAGTTCTGATGCCTCAAACTGATCCAAAGTCCTTCGTTTCCCAATATCATTAAGTACAAGGGATATCCCTCTCTTAAAGTTCTAAGTCATCGATCTGAACTTTATGATATGACTGCTTAAATATCTTGCGTCGGAAAGGGCTGTTACATATCCTAACCAAAAGTAATAAATTTATTTGGTATCACACAGCCACGTAACGAGGAACAATGTAAAAATATTTTACACATTCCTTTCCATTGCTAATTTATATTTACTGTGGTTGTCACATGGCATACTGGTTTCTATATTCAAACACGTTTTAATTTAACGTATTCATTCCTGTACACCAGAGAGATTTTTTAGTCTTTTGGAAATGAAGTAATTACTTTTTATCCAGTTCCATACCATTAAAACTGGTTCTACTTAATAAGTTCTCATCATGAGGATATAATTTGTAACCAGTTTTATACCGTTAAGAATGGTTTTATTTAAGTTTCTTATAATGCAGTAATTGTTTGTAACAATTTTTATGCAATTAAGAATGACTCTCTTATCAACAGTTTTTTGTTTTGTTTTTATCACGGTGTAACAATGTATATTTGGTTCTACACCGTTAAGAATAATTCTTTTCAATACGTTCTTACCAAGAAGAAAATATTTTTTCAACAGGTTCTATACTTCTAGAGAGGGTTCTTCTCAACAGTTCGTTATCATCAAGCAAGTATTTTTTAAACCATTTCTATGTCACGAATAATAATGTTTCAAAAAAATTGACACTATTCGATAAAAAAGTTATATTAAACAGGGAAAGGTTCATTAATTCGCGTGGTTTATTTTTTGTTTATTTTAACAAAACATAACGTTTTGAAATATAAAACTCGGGAAAAAAATTGTGCTTTAAATTCTGATAGATGATTTAAAGTGTCAAATGTGAAATAACAAAATTGTTTAAAACACACTTAATGAAAGGATCTTTTTTGAAAGTGAGTTTTCTCTCGAACACAGTTTAAATCGTCTATTTCTTTCTTAAAAATACGTGTTTCTTTTTAAGGTCCTTTTATCAGTTACTTTTATTCTGTATTTCTAGCTTGGTTGTTTTTTCTTGTCTTAGTCGCAATGAAAAAAATGCAAACTTGTCTGTATTTGTTTTTATTTTGGAATCGGTGATCCTTTTATTTTAGGTAAACAGTTTACTCGTTCCTTTCGAACTTGGCGTTTTTTAAAATGCAACAGAATATCTGGCCATGCATGGAAATAAATTACTGATCGTACTTGTCGTAGAATAGAAGATTTGTTGCTTTATACAGTAGTAGAAGTTTTACAAATATATCTATATACTCTTTCGTTTCCTTCGATTACGTTGGACTGAGCTTTGCTGTTTCAGGTGTGATACTTTTCCTTTGTACACTTATGGTAATTATTTGTTTTCTTACAAGAGAATCATATTAGATTGTACTTGGTTGGACGAATTTTGATGGCAGGAAGAATGAAATTAGACCACTTTTTAAATAACTGAGTCCTAAAACAAAAACATAACCAGAAAATTACATCTCGGAATATATTCTCCTAATCAACTTCGTGCAGCTAATAAGTCATCAGTATATATAACCTCGTATTCAATGCAATATCAAGCATGTCCCTGTAATAATTAAGATATTTTTTGAACGAGAAATATATCTATACGTATCCTTTATGTTTATTAATCAAGACTGCAATGTAATACTTCAACGTCCGCCCCTCCTCTCCTATGTTGAACCTAAGCGGCCCTCTGGTGGTGGCATCACAGTGATGGATTGTATAAAATATTCGGATATTCGTCTATACATAACAGAATTATACTTATGATAGTCCAAAGTATAATATTTTTCAACTGTTTAGATTTATCAAAATAAAGACTATTTTTACAATCGCCAAAATATTACAAAATATGTCAAGATTTAAGTTAATTACACAGTCAATTAAAGTTTCTAACCAGACTTATTCTCTTTCAAGTCCAAAAGCATAGAAACAATTGCACGTGAGAAATGTTTAGTAAATAGAATATATATATATCTACCATCCTTCTGAGCGAGAGTAGAAGAAGAGAAGATTAGGTCGAATATGTCATTATGATAGAACAAGAACCAGGCGGGACCCAGTGTCCACCCTAACCTCGTTTTCTCTGGCTCAACAACACTCTGATTTTCTATCAAAAAGCTAGGACCTGAGCTAATAGAAATGTTGTTAGTAGTTATTTTTTATTTACTTTTATTTGTTTAAGCTGATGATCGTTACTTGTACAACCTATCGAAATTCTCTCTCTTCTGCTTGCATGAACATTGATTAGACAGTTAAGTGGAAAATAGTTATATCGATAATTACTATTACATTTATGAACCATTCTACATAAAACCCCTTGTCTATCGATGTTCTCAAGATATTCTTATATTTTGATATGTTTAAGTTGTTTGTTTTAAATGAGGCGTGATCAAATGAATCGATGCTCTCAAGATATTTTTATATTTTGGCATGTCTAATTTCTTTGTTTTAAATGAGGCGTGATAAAATGATTGATCGATGAAGTATTTTTATAAGGATGATAATTTAACATCCTATAACATGTTTTAAAGTAAAGAAGAAGTTAAAGTTAAAATATCTTTTAACTGCATTTTGAAAATTTATTTCCTCGACTTCAATCTTAGCATTATTCCACCTCAAGCCTAAATCAATAATAAATATAGATAGATTCCTTTGGTAACAAGCACTTGGCCTGTGGCGCTTATCGTGCAGCTTAACGTCACCATTTCGAATGTAACTAGCCATCGTGAGGTTACACATGAATACAATGGCGAAGAAAAAATTCTGTCAAAATGTAAATACCTCTAATTTTAAGACTAATAAGATTAGAACAAGATTAACTAAAATCAATTGATCAGTTATGTTCTATTGATCTTGATATTATACATAAGTTAGCTGTTACTCTAATTATCCAGTCCTTCGTTGGGTTAATTAACAAATAGATTTTTAATGAGCTACAAGAACACAATATCTAAAAGCAGAAGCTGTTTTCAACTTTTATGAATTAATCCAATATTTTTCGCCTTTAGCGAACGTTCAGCCGAACACTACTTCGACCCACAGTAATAATAAATTAAAGAAAATGATTTAGTAGATTTTTACTTAATAAAATGAAGTTTTCGGAGAGAACCCAGTGACTTTCACACTGACATACATTTCAAATATAACCAAATAATGATTGATTACCTAATGTATAAGCCCGGCATGGCCAGGTGGTTAGGGCGCTCGACTCGCAATCTGGGGTCGCGGGTTCAAATCTCCGTCCCACCAAACATGCTCGCCCTTTCAGCCGTGAGGGCGTTATAATGTGACGGTCAATCCCACTATTCGTTGGTAAAAAGAGTATCCTAAGAGTTGGCCTTCCCTCTAATCTTACACTGCTAAATTAGGGACGGCTAGCGCAGATAGTCCTCGTGTAGATTTGCACGAAATTCAAAACAAACAAACTTAATATATAATGAGTGGCTGTAAGTTTTCCAAGGTATAAGCACTTGCCAACTGGTTAATTAAGTCTTGCTAGTTGAAAACCAGTTTTCTAATCTGCTGATTTCTAGTGGTTGAAGAATTGACCAGATAACGTCTGTTTATCCGAGGTATAATCAGATGGTGGGTTTTAGTTATACCCGAAATAGAATTAAACCTGGTTATCTTAAGTATTTCTCAATAGGAATATTTGTCAAAGGTCAATCTGTTGATAAGTACTTCTGTTTTGTTGTGAGAGTTATCAAGTGTTTAGGTTAATACCACGGTCAATAGAAATGTTTGAAACCGGACTACTTAGTCTGATTACAATTGGAAAAGGTATTCAGATGTTGATCAGAAAACAGTATCTGAATACTAAGCATGATTACAGCTTGGAACGGTGTTTATATTTTAATCACACAACGATGTGTGACTTATAAACCTAATTACAGGTTGGAAAGCTGTCCAGAGTTTGAGCACAAAACAATATTTGACTTCTGAACCTGAGTAATTGGGAAAAGTGTCCAGAGTTTAATAATAAACCAATATGTGATTACTTAGCCTGACTGCATTTGGGAAATATGTTTAGATATGGATAAGAAAACAGAATCTTACTATAACTATTACTATTACTGTGAAGCTTGATTACAGTTGAGAGTTGAGATTACAGTTGTTCAGATATTGATCAAAAATAATATTTGGCTACTAAGCCTGAGTAATTCTGAAAGGTGTTCAGAGTTTGATAACAAAACAATATCTGACTACTAAGCCTGATTACAGTTGAAATTTTGATCACAATACATTAACTGACTTTTACGTCTGATTACAGTTAGCAAATAGAAAGGTGTTCCAGATTTCTACACAAGGATTTCCCAGCATAATCACCTTATACTTACTATAAGGACAAAAGTATTTCGAAAATTCATATTGCGAAAGCCAGATCTCGTCACTGATGTAGTCTGAACATAAAACATATTTCCAACAATTTGAATTTAAAAAAATAGAAAGATGCAGTGAGGAGCCATGGGATGTACAACTTAATTGATCTACACAACCACCTTAGTAAGATTTGCCCCAAACCTCAAACTTCCTTTCCTAATCATTCCCCTGTTATTAAAAGTTGGACAAATATACATATCTCTGCACAATAACTCTAAACTGTGAGCCACACTATGTCTTGTTAAAAGGTATAATTAACAAAACGAGACATTCTTTCTTTCTTTGTGTAACAATAACGTTTATATAGTATTGTTTACGTATATTCAACGAGTTTTTAATGATAGGATTTATCACATGTAAGATATACTCTTGTACGTGGTTTTCTGAAAATACAGTGGCCTTAATTTAGGTGATAGAGCTCATTAGAGAAAATCTACGTTCCAGATGAAGGCGTAAAGCCGAAACGTTGAGCGAATAAAAAAAATTGAAAAATTCTCTGAAGTTCCGTCGTTTCATTTATTTAAGGTTTAATGTTGTCGTGCAGCCTCATAATGTTTCTATACAAAAAAAAAATTGTGTACATTTTTTGGAAGAAAAATGCCCCTCACAAGCTAGAAAAGTTAATTTTCTAACTATGTTCTTCCTTGTGATCAGAATAAATGGACTAGTTAAGTATTTTGTTATGAGGGAAGATATTAGTTGATTTTACTAATTTAGGACCGGCGTAGTTCACTGATGACCCAGGATTGATTCACAGCCCATTTGACAGTGTTAGATTTATGTTAATATAAACGCGCTGCCGTCGAGTTGTATAATTTGTCACTTTCTCAGTAAATATATGTTTTCATGTCACTAAAGTCTTAAATCCGCTACTTGACTGAACTAAGTATGTCATGCAGTCATTTAGACGTTTTCCTACAGTGCGTGTTTTAGCTAAGTGGAAAAAAATAATTCAAATCCTCCTTTTTTTTTATACATATCTCAATTTTCTCCTGAAATAATCTACCAGTAGATCATAAATTAACTTTGCTTTAACTTGTTCTTATCCCTCAAAAAAGGTTATGTTTATGTATCTATTTGTGATATATATATACGTGACTGTATTCAATTTTGTTGTTGTTCTAACCTCAGAGGACACTTAAAAAAAAGTGAATATTTCTACCAAGCCTTTTTTTTTTTTTACAAAAGTAAAGATAGAAACGTTAGGAAATTTTGAATAAAATAATCGTCTCTCACTTATATTATTTTGTTTTTAGTCTAAAATATTGAGATTTTATCCAAGGAATTTCAACTTTTACTGTGTTGTTTTTAGGGTTAAACAGGCGACATAGACCGCCTAGTCTTCCTATTACGTAATTTATATGAATTCCCCTTTCAACAGCCTCGTCAGTTACAAACTCTCTTCACAAAGGACACTTGGACTCACAACAAAGCTTTCCTTCTAATTAGACAGACTCCATCAATAGCGCGGGGAAACGACTGATCTGTGAAATCAGGAGGCAAAATCTAGATCCCTTGAAGAGTCTCTGATGAGGGACCATCCTGTTATTGAGAAAATTATGAAATAGGGATTACAAAATCACAAAGTTCGTTTATACAAGCTATTTGCATACCCAGTTATTATTACGTTGATTTAAAACTATGGGTTTTATTTTCTTTTAAATAGGGCATGGTCCGAATAAAAAATTTTGTGGCATAAAAAAGATTAATATAACGTCCCTTTCCTACGGACTGCTGAATAGTAGTGAAAAGCAACAGGCTCGTTACACTGCCCACTATAAAGGGGATCGATTCCTAGTTATGGTCGAAAGTGATGACGTCATGAAAAACAAGTCTGTAGGAAGCTCCAGAATAGGATAATCAGATGTGGTAAATGGAAGCTGGATTTTTGTGCTGATTCGTCTATAACACTGTTCAATCACAGCATCGATATTCGGGCAAGTGTTCGTTATGGAGAGAGATCTTCCTGACTAATACAGTATTCCTAGAAAATAAAAGAACAACAGGTTTCAAAGATTGATTATTGACCAAATGAAACCAAATACTAACATATACATAATAATAATAGTGTCTTCCCGAAACATAACACAAATACAATCTGCTTTTGACTGGGCGTGACCTATTATTTAGCGTGTTCGGACTGTGAAACCAAGATTAGTGGTTTGTGGTTCGTTGCTACAAAACGCACTCCGCACTTTGGGGTCGTAAGTGCGCTAAAAGAATGAAGATTAAATCCCACTATTCGGTTAGTGAAGAGTAGCCTAAGAGTTGGCGGTGGGTTGTGCTGGCTATTTGCATTCCTTCTAGTATATCAGCTCAGAATTACAGACGGCTATGTGAAAATACTCCTTTGTATAGCTTTGCGTCAAATTTCTGAAACTTCCCGTTATTTTTCTCGTCTACGTCTTATTAAAGCGTTTTGTATTTTCATATCCTCATGCACTTGTCTGTCCATTGTACACATTTTTATGAGCAGTATGCTGTTGTTTTTGTTCACTGTTGTGCATATAGTAACTTTAGTTGGTAACACAACAATATTTAAAAAAAGCGGGAAAATGTTGCAATGAACACTTTTTTTAAATCTAAAAGTAAAAGTCAAATTAAATTTATAAAACCTAACATCCAGCCAGATTAAAAATACATATTTACCAAAGAACGGCACCGTAACAAGTTTAAGGGGGTTTGATCCCCCCTAGGAGCTGCGGGAGTTTGAGGCTGTATTGACTTATAAGGATAAAAACTTCATCTGATTTTATATAAAACTATTTCTAATAAACTTTTATTTCACGCACTTAAAATGGTAATTCTAGATTTGTGTGTAAGTAATAAGTAAACTGCTCTAAACTACATATATAAATATAAGTTAAGCATCAAATACAACAAATTCACAACATCTGATTTATTCTTTATGATTTTGATGTAGGTATTAGTTACCTTGCTAAGCATTCTCTGCTGTAAATAGTGAAACTATACAGATGCAAACATGCAAAGGCTAGTTTGTTTGTGTTTTTTTTTCATTTTAACCCCGGAACAGTTTATAAAGTTCTGAAAAGACAAAACATTTCTTTACGATATTGTAAAACAGTCAGTTTCCTAAGTTGTTTGGTAAAATGGGGCCAGCTGTAAAAGTGAAAGATTTCAAGTTAACGTTATCTGTCGATATTATTTGTTCTATATATTTTGATTCACTTTCCACTGATGTACATATTTATGGAATTCATCCATCCATCTATCCATTCATCTGTCTATCTGATTCATTTGCGTCAGCTTGTATAATAGTACTTGAAGTAATAGCTGAATTGTCTAAGGGCATTTTTGGTAATTATATCCTGACCAACGCAGAAATATTATTAAGCACAGGAGATGTACAGAACCGCTTTCAAGTTTCTGTATCTTCAAGATTAGATTTCTCCTTCGAGTCAAATGTGGCTGGATCATTTGTTTCGCTGTAATTGAGAAAATACCTTTAATTAAACAGGTGCAATTAATAGGCCAGCATATATATTGCACTTGTAGTCAACGGATTGGCACGAGAAACTTTGGTCGAAGTGTAGAGAATCAGAAAATACTTGGAAACGATTTATGAACGCTCTGTATATGAGATTAAGCGTAGTTCAAAGTTCTAATGAAAGAGGAAGAGTAAATATACCCGGGATGCTAAGTTTTTTATCATTTTTCTAGACAAGAAATGGCTTAGTTGTTTTTTCAGAAATATATAGTTTTACGACTTATAACTAAGTAGTTAATATTATTTTCTCCATATTAAAGAGTGCCATCTGGTGAGTTTCACACGTACAGATAGCCTTATAGGACGATCAGGATCTCTCCCGTTCAAGTTTCAAAGTGAAAATATTATTTTAGAGCAGAAAAGTAAGCATAACGTACGAAAAATATTCCCGCCCATCGTAAACAAATGATAATATGTCATATTTACTCAACTTGAAATATACATAACACAGGCCTGCAAATTTAAACTTCATAATTCAAATTTCAAAAATAATATTAATTTTTTCTATCATGTAAGGAGTTTTTTACAAATCGCGAAGAAGAAAAACTTACTTAGATCAAATTATTTTTTCGTTTACCACAATGAACATTTTTTTTTATTATTATGTTTGTTAATAAAAATTAACAAACTGAAGAAAAGGGAAGAACATATGAAACGAATATGCATCCTCATTCATCTTGAGTTTTTTTTGTGAAATCTACGTCTTTTAGTCTCAAAACTACCGGTTGTGGTTTTTCTTTTAAGTATCGTGTTATGACGTTCTGTGAAAAATCTGTACGTGTTGGAGAAAAATGGATATCGTTTCCAGATTCAGCGTACAGGAATTACGGTGGAACATATAAACATTTCAAGACATTAAAAACATCGCAGGCCTGTGTAATTGACTGAACCTGCAGTTTAAAGAAATTATTGTTCCTTGAAACTATTTTGTCTGTTGAACTAAAGGAGGCGATTAAGATAACCTAAAGTTTCAAAATATACTGTTGTTCTTGGAAACTATTTCAATTGTTGAATTGAAGAAGGTGATTAAAATGACCTAAAGTTTCAAAATATACTATTATTATTTGAAACTATTTTGTCTGTTGAACTGAAGGAGGCAATTAAGATAACATAAAGTTTCAAAATATATTGTTGTCACTTGAAATTATTTTGTCTGTTGAACTGAAGGAGGCGATTAAGATAACCTAAAGTTTCAAAATATACTGTTGTTATTTGGAACTATTTTGTCTGTTGAACTGAAGGAGGCGATTAAGATAACCTAAGGTTTCAAAATATACTGTTGTTATTTGAAACTATTTCAACTGTTGAATTGAAGGAGATGACTAAGATAATCTTAAGTCTCAAAACCTTCTGTAAAGCCCTATGCTAAAATAGATCTGAAAACTTAAAAGATCCAATACAGTTTTAATACCTCTATGATGCTTTGAAGTTAATATTTTCATCTGTGCCAATAATTCCAAAATGCTATATAAGTTTTGAGAATATTGAGTTTGTTGAGATTGATCTGTTGTTTTTGATATTAATGTCATACTTAAGCTTATTTCCAAATATTAATGTAATCCTTCAGCCTATTTACGAATACCACTGTGACATTTAAATCTACTTTCGAATACTTGTATCACCTTTAAGCCTATTTCCGAATACTAGTGTGATCCATCAGCCTATTTCCGAATACTACTGTGACTAGTTCCGAATAATTGTGTGTTTTTTAAAACTAATTTTCGAATATTAGTCTGATTTTTAAGTTTATTCTTTAAGCCTAATGCGATTGTTACAAAACAATTGCATCGTCACTGACGAGAAAGTCACGTTTATCAGACGGCTTCGTTTCAGTGACAGTGTGTAAGCAGATCTTATATACATATTAACAAATAGAAACCGAGGACAAACGATCAATGTGTTTCGCCGGGTCTACATTTTAATAATGCTTCTAGGTAATTCTCATCAAAACTTCTGACTCATCTAGGAAAAATGTCACGTACAACTTATTCATTTATTTCCTGAGGTGGAACGAGTATGTGAATAAAGTGTCACAATTAATCTTCGATAAATCCAAACGAAAACCTGAGTTTCGTGAAACCAGACATATTTTTCATGATGGCACTTTTTCGTTTCGAAATTTTGTTTTCTACATGTAATACAACAAACATATACCAACTCGAGGATGCCTTTTAAATAATGTTGCTAAATAATGTTGTCACAATGTACATTATATACCAAATTGTAGCCCAGATGGATATCTCTTTGTTGCTAAATAATCTCGTCACAATGTACATAATCTACCAAATTGTACCCCTGATAAGTGTCTCTTTGTTGCTGTGGTAGAGCTGTCGGTATCTGCATATATGTGTGTGTGTGTGTGTTTCATTATAGTAAAGCCACATCAGGGTATCTGCTGTGTCCACCAAGGGGAATCGAATCCCTGATTTTAGCGTTGTAAGTCCGAAGACTTACCGCTGTTCCACCCGGGGACTTGCATATATATAAAGCAACAGTATTCCTGATGAGTGTCTATTTGTTGTTTGGTAGTGTTATGTATGTACATTAATATATATATGATCTTTAGTTGGTCAGATTAGATAAAGATTTTCTAGAGTATAAACAGATTCTGAGAAAATTCGTATTTGAAAATCAGACCTAGAGATTAATTTTGAAATATCAAAAATGTTTTGTTTCAAACAAAACGAAAGAAATTCTGAATATGTTAAAATAAACACAGGGAATAATAACAAAACCTGCACAGCTCGACTGTGTTGGTTGAAACAGTATAATGTAGTTATTGCTATGAAAGGATACACTGGGCCGTACTTAAGAAAATAAATACAACCGATTTTACTGATTCTGTTGATTAATTTGATTTTTGTTAATTTAGTGTATATTGTCGGTTGAATTAAGCTTTTAGTATGGGAACTATTCTCCCCTTCCTCAACTCTCGGAATAAAAAATAATAATTGTCTTTCATTAATAATTGGTATCAAACATGAATACCTTAGGTATTTTAATATTATTCATTATAGTTTTGATGCTCACAATAGTACTACCTTCTTATTGATAACAATTTAATTATACTAGTCACGTTTCAGTTTTTTTCGTCTTCGTCAGAGGATGCTGCTGTTATTATTGTTTTAGGGAAAACCTACACAATAAGCTATCTGCGCTCTTGTCTATCGCGAGGAATCGAGCCACGGATTTTAGCGTTTTAAGTCTCTAGATTTACTGCAGACCCAGAGAAGCTTAAATGTGACATAACCCTGACGTGATGAAGACAAAAAATACGTAACCTATTTAATAAATTTAAGTTTTTATAAGTCATTCATAAGGCTGTGATTTTGCAAGCAATATAAGGTATATATATGCACAGAATAAGTAGAAACTAATTTATTTTAACATATTGTGAAACTATGCGTTGTTGAATACGGCCGAGTATTATGCTATAAAATAAACTATTCAACTTTATTTACTACGAACCAAAAATTGTAGCGATTTTTAGATATTCATGTAGGCTCATAAAATGGGTATTATATAAACACTAGTAGGTGCCCATTGAAACAATTCAAATGTATTGCAGCGTAGATTAAATATGACTTTTCTAGTGGACTGGCGACAACCGTCTTTTGTCATTCCACGTGTTATTTCAATAAGGAAAATTATATTGCGTTTGTTTTTAAACAAAGGAGACTGATTGCAATGCATTGTTTGCAAAAATGTTTGGGTTTGGATGTAATGGGCGAATCCAGCATAATAGAGCGCTCAGTTTTGCTAAATAGTCACTGGATCTTTTCCGCTGGATGCCACCATTCCTTGTCATTTAACTGAGCGCAAGAAAACACCGCTACTGAAGCGAGCAGTTTTTGACAGTTGTCATTTCTATAAGAAGTGTCAAAGAGGAAATATTTAATTCAAATCATTTTATTCGACTTGGTACAATAAAATCATGCATGTATATAATACTGACGTGAAAAAGAAATATATATATACAAACCGAACAGCAACAAAAATATACGTTCCTCTCTTCATGTTTTTTCCGTTCATGCTCTATTTTCCAAATATTTATTTCACTCAGTCAATGGAAAAAGTCCCTTTTCTATCGAAATTTTCTCACAAAAAGCATCATTTTTGTTTTTAGTTATTTTTTTTCTCAGACTGACTGTCCAACACATACGAAAACCGATGTATCGATATCAATATCGATATGAAATTATAATAGTTGTGAAAAAGGAATCATTTTCCTGTAATGTACTCTTGAAAAGAAGCATTTTGATTTATAAGTTTCATTTCTACGTTTAACCGTGAGAGACAGACATTTGGCTATAATAAATATATATCATAACCTAAAAGTGAGATTTTTTCCTCACGCTAATCTCCTTTACATGTTTTTGCGTACTTTATATACCGTTCTAAGGTGTGTGTTTTTGTCTATTTATAGCTGAAGATAGCTGTTGAAATTGCACCAAAAATTGTGTGAAAAAGTAATAACTCGAAAGAGTAAAGTTTGTTTTTTGTTTTGATATATGTAATGGTTTATATTTGACGATAAATTTTAAAAAAGGCCCTCAATAATGACAGATTGCTAAATAGTGAAGATGTAGTTTGACGGCTTTTTTATGAATTAACCACGGATAGTTATAGAGTTCTACGTCCACAACCACGGATAGTTATAGAGTTCTACGTCCATAACCGCGGATAGTTATAGATTCTACGTCCATAGCCACAAACAGTTATGAAGTTCTACGTCCATAACCGCGGATAGTTATAGATTCTACGTCCATGGCCACAGATAGCTATAGATTCTACGTCCATAGCCACAGACAGTCAAAGTTTACGAGTCTTAGGCATAACTAACGTAGGTTAAAATGTTCTTTGCGACCTGTTTCTACATTATATAAACGTCACTCTTTTTTTAACCACGGAAACAGCCCGAAACTGAAATACTTTTTTACCCGCTTCAGAAACAGCTGCTTATGCAGAATAAAGTAGAACTTACAAAGTATTATAAAGCACATGTATTTATGCAATTGCTAAAAAGAAAACTGCTAAGATTTACCTTTAACAAAATTAGTATTTTTCCTGAGGACGTATCAATTAGGCATAACAGATGGCATCCTACAACATCATTGACACTAGATATGCATAGTCTGAAACAGCAAATTCCATATATAAAAAAAAGGCTTTGTTAAAGTTCCTTAGCTAATCTGTCTATCAAAGATGACTAGTTTTGTTTCGAAACCATTTCCATGCCCGACTTTTATAGGCAACAAATATGTAAACTATCTTAAATTTTCGATCTGTTACTGTTGATCTCTTAAATTTGTATCACTTCACGTATTTTCCAAGACCACTACCTAAATATATCATGTGGATATCTGCGCATTCCACTTAAGCTTCACTAAATAGATATTTCCAGATTATTCTGTTTCCCTTAATAATTGTATGCTAAAATACATCAAATTTGTTTCAAAATAATCACCTTTTTTGTTAACCACACTACATGTAGTGCAGCTGCATATGTTACTGAATATTTGCGTGCTTGTGCGAAATGCGTTCTTTAGCCTATTAAATTAACAATAAAACAGAGCTATTGTCCGTTACCATAGTATCTATAGTCGTATACTATGATACGTTTATTTTTACTTTTCAAAATTCAATTTATACTTCAACTTCTAAAATATTTTTTTTTATATATTATCAATAATTACGATCTAATCAGTCCTCACAAAAATACTCTCTTACGTTCTAATCAGTCCTTGCAAAAATACTCTCGACTTTTTGTTTCTTACAATTGATAGACTCGACTCAGTATGTGTAACAGCTACTTCTAGTTGTTGGTTTCATCTGGACAGCCAAGTGGCGACCAAACAACCCTTCGCGGCATTGTTTATTGTTTTTGATTATTTGGCACTATATGATATAAGTATATTTTTACTACGACTTCACTGAAGACGGAATCCAACGTATTATGAAATATTATGTTAACATTATTTTGACCTATGTATCTTTTTTTCTAGTGTCTGTATTGAAAGGAAAATACGCACTTATAAAATCCTTAAACAAAGTGATTACTTGGACGTAGCGGAATTACACATATTTCATCTCAACGCACTGTCTCAGTCGAAGAGTTCAGCCTTATTTTCCTAACTACCACCCCTTTTACCATTTTTCATTATCCTATTGACATTTCTGAGGTTACACCTACTAGGGGTGATACTTAAATTGTGAAACCACATAACTTGCTTCCCTTTAATAAATAATTTCATAACCGCATAATAACAATGTGTCCGTGAAACCGAGCCAACAGTTTTGTTAAACATCAAGGTTTCCTTACCATTGAATAAGCGCACTGATTAAAGAGAGTGAGCTAGTTTCTTCAAAGTAACTATGTGCGTGTTGTTTCATCAAGTCACTAAGCGTGTGCTTTAGATTAAAAGTTTGATGACGTCGTACATGTTTTATTTTCTATGGTAGATGGAAAGAACTTTTATTTCGAGTAAATAAAATAAGCAAACTAGTCTTAGTTAAAATCGAGAATTCATAATTCGGCCAAGGTTTTACCTTAGAGATGATTATATATGCGTCTGTGTGTTAATTAACTTCAAATTCGAATATCCAGTTTGAAACAAAAGGCAGTTTGAATCCAGCTTTGGAAGGAAGGGGAGAAACTATTTTTACTTTACATGGTTACCATAGATATAGGGTCAAGAGTGATAACAGTAAACATTAAAACATTATTTGTTTCTGTGCCATCAGCACTAAAGACCTTACAATTTATATCCCAAACATTAATCTTGTTTTCAGTTTGGCAAAAACTAATATCGTTTGACAATTTGAATGACTCTATACCCGCACAGTTTCGTAAAGATAGTTTCATAAACTGAGGATATCTGATTTTTGAAACCCAATTGTTATACCATCTGATTCAGGAGTCTCAAATAATATCTCTTTATCGGATATTCGACTTTCATATGGACTTGTTATTATTTTATCCAGGAATTCCAGATAATATCTCTTTCATGGATATCCGACTTTCAAATGGACGTGTTATTATTTTATCAAGGAATTCCAGATAATATCTCTTTCATGGATATATCACTTTTCAAAACCGCCATAAATCTCTGGTCTGGGTATCCCATAATGATAATCTCTCTTTAGTATATATCTGCCTTTTTAAGTCATTTTTTTAACCCCTGATCTTGGTAACTCAGATAATGTCTTTACTCCACTAAATCATCCGTTTCCCGTGCATCAGTTTTCTGATTATATCCTTCCATCCAACTATTCTCCATGATATTGGCTTCCCTCTTTCATAAGTGGGCTATCATCTCACTCCGTTTACCTCAAACATTTTAAGAGCGAAGCTTTGATAAGCAATATATTGTTTTGGCTGTAGTATTTTCGATTATTTATTTGTCATGCATCTATTAACTTATAATTCCATTTTTGAATCCCATAAGAAAATGGGATATTATGGTATTTACCACCTGAATATTACATTACGCATCACATGGGTTAAACAATAAGGTCAGAGACCCAAGATTCAGACGCAGCCGCCCCGAATTTTAACTGCTTACCATAATGAGGACAATTAACCATCAGCAATTACCGCCAACGTAGTTATTCTTAAGCGAATAGAGATATTGACTGTTATTTTTATAGCGCGCTCACAGTCGAAAATGGGGATTGTGTTCAGTGGTATGTCGTGAGCTCGAAGCTCGGACTTTCCGATTTACAGCCTTACACACTAACCAATAATCCACGCTCGGTCACTATAAGAAATCATTCTACAAACATAAACACTTTATATTCTATAATAACAACGGAATGTTTAATAATAACTAAAGCGGTGGAAATGGACAAAATGTTTGATTGACTTTGAAAGCAAATAAAATAATTATCTTGTTTCACAGTAAAACAAGCAACTACCTAAGAAAGAGATGCAAGATTACTAAACGTATTTTTGCGTTAACGCAAACAATTTTGTTTTGCAATATTTACGGCATTTCTACATCTAGCTAAGAAAGAGATGCAAGATTACTAAACGTATTTTTGCGTTAACGCAAATGATTTTGTTTTGCAATGGTTACGGCATTTCTTCTTAGCTTCACGCAAATGAAACTATTTTAACTATAGAAAAGTCATATGTTGATGACGTAAGATACTATATTTTCTAAGCGCTGAACTAAAAACCACAACTGTTTTTATTCTGCTTTTTCAGCGTTACAGATAGAGAACTGTTAGTTTGTTGGCTTATTGTTAAACACGTAGCTGTACAGTGGGTTACATGTGCTGTGCTCATTGCGGGGATGCAGCCTCGAAGTTTAGTGTTATAAACTTTCCAGCTTATCGCTAAGCCAACAGGAGTAACCAGTAGAGAAAATACGAGACTAACGACGAACTGATATTATGGATTTCAATTTTAGAATTTTTTTTTTAATTTTAAAGTTTGTTATAGTTTGTTCATTGTAAGCTTTCTTCTTTTAAAATGTTGGAATAAAACAAACTTTGGTTTAAGATGAAAGAAACTAAACAAATTGTTTTTATTTAATTTTTGATATTAAACAATGCTCTGTATAATTATGAAGAACGGTATAGTTTTTAAAAGTTAAAAATGTTATCAGCCATGATGTACTAACCTGTTTTTCTGGGTATGACGTATTCGGGTGTAATTCAGTACATAAAAGTGAACGAATCTTTATCTTTCTATTTATCTATCTATCATACTTTGAAGTATCACGGGTTCTGCTCAAACATTCTTTATATGTGAAAACTCATTAGATAAGCGTAAAAACACTTTATTTGTCAAACGTAAAAAGTCACAAAAATGCTACAAATCTTTTGAAGATTTTATTTTTCTCCTATAGTCACTACTCTTATTCTTTTGTGTTTTATAACCTCTCAAAACCGAGTTAGTTGTAAGTCTTCTAAAGGAACGAAAAAAAGAAAAACAGGTTTGACGGGAGTGCACATGGCCAAGTTAATGTTCCGTGAAGGTGTCCACAGCAACAGTCATGTTTTCTGAGATTGATTACCAGAGGGTAGGCAATGACGACTGGCCAAAGTGTAAGGAGGCTCTCTTGTAGAGTGTATGCAGGATTTCTAGCATCCGATGTTCCACGGCAAACTGAAGCTATTCCGTAATGGAGACTACATTTGGAGCAACACTTGTAGATGGTAGAATGATGCGCTTAAAACTGATTACTGGCGAAATTCTAAAGCCTCTGGCGCCATTAAGCCGGAAAACATGTAACTACAAGAGTGAGTGTCAGACATTCGACAAAGTGAATCTTCCTCATGCCGTGTTCTTCTATACACCAAACTATACAGAAAGACATATACTATAAGTGCAGATAGACAACATCAACTGAATATCTTGGAATACTTAAACTACCAACACTTCTCCAACGATGCTCCAAAATAATCTCCTGGACATAACAGACCACTTATAGGCAGATATAAGACGGATAAAATTATCGATTCTGACGTGATCAGGATCTAAAATTTTCATTAAAGTTGTGGTTTAAAATGTAATTTGTTTTATTCAGTAGATGAAAACAAATACAATGTAAATTCTTCAGAACACCAGATAGTCATTAATACTTACAATTGAAAGTTAAATTTCGTGAAAAGAGGGAAATGAAGGCCATAACCGAAAGTATATTAGACCTTCAAAAAGAATCTCCGAGGTCAGTCAACAACGTTTCGTCGACGTTCAAACAAATGAACACATATTACTAAACAAAAATCTGTGTTTGGTAGTTGTTAAACGCAAAGCTACATAATGGGATATCTGTACTCTGCCCACCACGGTTTCGAAACCCGGCTCTTAACGTCACAAGCCCGTAGACTTACCGCTGAGCACGCATATTTAATTTGTATATAGACTTGTACTTCGAACAGTTTATTTCATTATGTTTATGTTCAATAGGCAAAATGTTGTACTCAGTAAATAAATGTCATATTCCAACAGAAAGCTTTATCAAGAACTTTATATGTTTTCAATAATTAAGTGGGTATCTTTTAAAAATAAAATAAGTACACTAGTTTACACGAGACAGTAATGTTAGTAATCCCATGACGAACAGAAATGTTATAACCATCTACAGTAGAAAACCTACACATTTTGACCGTTCAAAGAAACCCTTATTCTTGTTTTTTAAACAAACCTTCGCTGTATGTTCTTACATGGATCGATCATGTAGAACAAATAACATTGTTTTTTTTTTTCGTTTTCTCTCTTGTGGACCTTGAAACAACCACCTTCTACTGTAGATTAGTCTGTATCTTAGTCTGTGGGGACATTAACCGTAAAGACTGGAAGACCTCTGTGCCACTTCCCACAAGCAGCACGCACATTCCACGAGCGTTTTCTCTGGACCTAGTTAGGCTTAGCGTATAAAATAGTTTATGGGGCATAAAAAAGTGAAATGTTTCTTCTATTTTGAAGCCACATTGATGCAATATTATACGCATAATTATCAAACATGCCGTTCCTTTGAGCACAAAGTAAAAACGACAACACAATACATTAATATCTACTTGTAGTCGCATACTAACAAAGCAAAACACTTATCTCGTAAAAGAGTGCCTAAAGTTATTTCTCCCATTTCGAAACGTTTTAGAAATTTGGTAATTAGTTTGGTCGGTTGATATGTACATATCCTAAGTTTAATAATGCATCATGTATTCAGCAGCTATGTGGTTTTAGTATGTAGTATAGATGGTCTGTGGCGACTTTATCGTTTTAATACGTAGTATGACTGGTGCTATGGTGACTATGTCGTCCTACTGTGCAACATGGATGGTGTTATGGCGGCTGTGTCGTTTTAGTATGTAGTATGGCTGATGCTATGGTGAATATGTCGTCCTAATATGCAACATGGCTGGTGTTATGGTGACTATGTCGTCCTAGTATGCAACATGGTCAGTGTTTTGGTGATTATGTCGTAATAAAATGTAGTATGGCTGGTTCCATAGTAACTATGTTGTTTTAATATACAGTAGGGCCGATGCTATGATTAGTATGTTGTCCTATTGTTGGTGATATGGTGACTGTGTTGTCATTGCATACAGCATATATTATATTGGGATGATAATGGTGTTCTAGAATCTAGTATGGCTGGTGCTTATGTCGTCCTAGTATATAGTGTAGTTGGTGCTAAGGAAAGTATGTCGTCCTAGTGTGCAACATGGTCGGTGGAGTGTTGACTTTGTCGTCCTAGTATGCCTAGAATCTAGTATGGCTGGTGCTTATGTCGTCCTAGTATATAGTATAGTTGGTGCTAAGGAAAGTATGCCGTCCTAGTATGCAACATGGTTGGTGGAGTGTTGACTTTGTCGTCCTAGTATGCCTAGAATCTAGTATGGCTGGTGCTTATGTCGTCCTAGTATATAGTATAGTTGGTGCTAAGGAAAGGATGTCGTCCTAGTATGCAACATGGTTGGTGGAGTGTTGACT